>NW_024879327.1:0-184683 GCF_018340385.1 Cyprinus carpio
GGATCATGTCTTGTCCTGATAGCGAGAAGAGAGTGCTCAATTTGAGTGCACAGGATGCATATTACATTACATATACATTTAGTCATTTAGCAAACGCTTTTATTCAAAATAAGCATATTAGCAGATCGACTGTAGACTGAGAAAGATGGCAGATAAAAAAGAGGAAAATATCAGAAACAAAACATTAAAAAGAAGGGTTGCAATCAGGCAAGAGGTAGGACCCGCGTAAATATTGGAGCAGCTTTCCAACTGTGAAGAGAAACTAAAGGAGTGGGAAGGGCTCGAATCGGACACCGAGGTTGCTTTGTTTCTTTTTGATAGGTTAGTAACGTTGATTTTGCTTTATTTCACAAAACTTATCTATGTTGGCTTTTGTTTGAATATGCTTGTGTGTCATCCTCACTTGTTTCCACGATCGTTGTTGCCATGGTTGCGTATGTACGTGTGGGGCTAAGATTTCAAAATAGGGGTGAGGTAGCACGGTGGCCGAGAGAGCTCAATGCGCTGCAACTTCAGAAAACACATGCAAATAGAAAAAGCATCAGCAAATTAAGAAAACATCTTCATCAGTTTGACAGCACATGTGCTGCAAATACTCGCAACACAATGAAATACAAAAAAAAGGTGCAAATGCTCACAACACAAACAAATACAGAAACGAGCTCTAAATATTCAACACAAACAAAATTACCCAAACAAAATGAAAATTTACTTTTTTTTTTTTTTTTTTTTTTTGCGTATTGATTACCATTTGTATAAACACAGTTGTACAAATACCATGGTTAAACTATGGTTAGAGTAGTAAATCCATGGTTAATTTGTGCATGATTACAGTAACCATTTTTTGTTTGATGTTTGGACATTTACGTTCTCTTGTGTGTGTATGTGCTACGACTCCTGACCCCGGGGTCCTATGAGGAGCTGGTAGCTGCCTCAATTGTGCCTGTGATCATATACAGGTGCATCTCAAAAAATTTGAATATCATGGAAAAGTTCTTTATTTTTTGTAATTTAATTCAAAAAAGCTAACTTTATTTTATATTCTAGATTCATTGCACACAAATTGAAATATGAGAGTTTTTTGTTTTAATTCTGATGGTTACAACTTGCAGTTTAGAAAAATTAAAAATTCAGTATCTCAAAAAAATTTAATATTTTCTCAAAGATCAATCAAAAAAAGATTTACAAAACAGAAATTTTCAAGATCTCCAAAGCAGGTTTAATTATGCACTCAATACTTGGTAGGGGCTCCTTTGCATGAATTACCGCTGCAATGCAGCGTGGCATGAAGGCGATCAGCCTGTGGCACTGCTGAGGCATTATTGAAGCCCAGGTTGCTTTGATAGCGGCCTTCAGCTCCTCTGTATTGTTTGTCAGATGTTACTTATCCTCCTCTTCGCAATATCCCATAGATTTTCTGTGAGGTTCAGGTCAGGCATGTTGGCTGGCCAATCAAGCACAGTAATATCATGGTCAGCAAACCACTTGGAAGTGGTTTTGACACTGTGGGCAGGTTCTAAAGTCCAGCTGCAAAATGAAATCAGCATCTCTATAATGCTTGTCAGCAGATGGAAGCAGAAAGTGCTCCAAAATCTCCTGGTAGATGGCTGCATTGACTTTGGACTTAAACATAATGAACCAACACCAGCAGACGTCACGGCACCCCAAATCATCACTGACTTCAGAAACTTCACACTGGACTTTGGATTATGTGCCTCTCCAGTGCGCCAGACCTTGATTTCCAAATGAAATGCTAAATTTACTTTCATCTGAAAAGAAGACTGTGGACCACTGAGCAACAGTCCAGTTCTTTTTCTCCTTACCCCAGGTGAAATGCTTGTGATGTTTTTTTCTGGTTCAGGAGTGGCTTGGTTCTAGGAATGTGACAGCTGTAGCCCTTTTCCTGAAGACGTCTATGAGTGTGGTGACTCTTGATGCACTGACTCCGGCTTCAGTCCACTCCTCGTGTAGCTCTCCCAAGTTCTTTTCCTGACAAACTTCCCAAGGCTGTGGTCCTCCGTGTTGTTTGTGCACCTTTTCATACCACACTTTTTCCTTCCAATCAACTTTCTATGAATATATTTTGATACAGCACTCTGTGAACAGCCAGCCCTTTCAGCAATGACCTTCTGTGGCTTACACTTCTTGTGGATGGCGTCGATGATCATCTTCTGGACAACTGATGCATGTTCTAAACTAGCCCAAGAGGTACCCAGTATTTATACTCAAAATAATCAAACTAATCAAAATTTTTTATTTTCCTAAGCTTTAAGTTGTAACCATCAGAATAAAAAAAAAAAACCTCTTGAAATATTTCAGTTTGACTGTAGAATATAAGAAAGTTTGCTTTTTTGAATTAAATTACAAAAAATAAAGATCTTTTCTATTATATTCTAATTTTTTGAGATGCACCTGTACTATCATCTACGACTGAGCTGGTGATTTTTCTGGACTTAAAAAATTTGACTGCTGGACAGCTTGGTCCTCCCCAGTTAAAAAAATCCTATCTTTCGCTTTTGGTTCTTTTATCCAGTGTAGATCTTGTAAATTGGTCATGATGAGAATGCAGGGCTGTTCATTCCATTTTTGGAACTGAGAAACAACCTTTCTTTGACTGAACGCACATTGCAATGACATCACAGGACGCGTCTAAGCCCAAATTCTGTGGGAAATTTGTGGCAATTACGAAAATTTGTGAACTTTTGCGAAAATTGCAGAGTTTGCTTGATTTAATGATAAATTCAGCAATCTCAAAATCCAGGAAAGGACTGCTTAATTGATCCGATTGAGTTTGAAGGGGGTGGTTTATTCCTTTTCTAATACCATTGAGAGTGCATGTAAACACTTGATCGGATTGAACCCCAAAACTGAAAGGACTGCGCATGAGCAATGATGCAGAAATAGCATAATGACGTATGATGCACAGAATAAGTTGTTCTTCCTTTTGAATAAAGTGTTGTATAAATGCATGTCCTGTAATTATAAAACTCTCCTTTCACTCGGCAACTGTGAAGTGGAGCAGGACAACCTCCCACCAGTCCTTGTTTTGGATACTCATCCACAGGCAACCCGTTTTGGGTGCAGGGAGGGGCATTTTTACTGGGTGACAAATATGAGCACCACAGCACAGTGGTTTATTTGTATTTTTATCCATAAATGGATACATATTAATTCTGCTGTTAATAACAAATAAATAAACTGTGTAGGAGAGTGGTTATTATGTGCAAACAGTGAGAAACTCTATATTTGTGCACTGTGCGCATGTCAAAAAAAATCTATTCTGATTTGAAGTTTGTGACATCCAAACACACACATCAACCCAATCACTTTTTTTCAGCATTCATGTACACACTACATTCAGATTGATCAATCGGAATAAATTCAGTCCGATTGAACCCAAAATTGTGCATGTAAATGTGGCCAATGTGAACCTGGGTGCTGTATCCTTAGGTTTATTTAATTAATAACCTTAATAACTATGTGTCACGCTAAGCTGGCGGAAGGAACATGGAGTCGAGAATAATCGAGAGAGTCTTTATTAATCCAACACAGGGGTAAATCCAACATGGAACACAGGAGGAAGACACACGTACTGACTTGTAGACCCAACAAACACAGACTGAAAGGACAAGGCTTATAAAGACAGGATAATTTGGGAAACACAGGTGCATGGAATAACTAAATAAACAGAGACACGGAACACATGTGGAGGGAAAACTAGACACACCTGGGAACTAATCAAACCATATATGGGAGACAGAAACTGGGTCACGGGGCAAAAACACACATAAAGAGTCCAGAGGTGTGACATTACTTCCCCCTCCCGGAAGGTGCGTCCTCGCACCGTAGAAACAACAGAGGGGAGGGGGAATGGGTGGGAACTTGGGAGGAGGTTCCAGTGGAGGACAGACTCCCGGGAGGGGGCCAGCAGACAGGGACCGCGGAGGAAGGAGCCAGGGAGGAGACAGGAGGGATCTGGAGCAGGAGGAGCCCAGCAGGACCCAGGCCACAGCCATAATGGCCCAGGGTGGAGCCGACGGTGGGAGGAGCCATGGAGGAGGAATGGCCGCCGACCCATGACAGCAGAGCAGGTGGAGGAAGATCCCGAGGTGGAGATTGAGAGCCAAAGAGCCAGGGTGACCGACATGGAGATGTGGATCCAGAAGGCCGCGGTGGAGCCAGAGCGACAGAGGACTGAGGTGGAGCCGAAAGGATAAAGGAGCCTGATGGAGCCAAAGGGACGGAGGGACAAGGCGAAGTCAGAGGAGTGGAGTCCCGAGGCATAGGATGGTCGACTCCAGACCAAGGCAGAGCCGGATGGACGAGGGAGCCAGGCAGAGCTTGTGGACTGCCGGGCCACGGTGGAGAGGGAGCTAGGAGCCATGGAGGAGCCGACGGGTCAACGGGCTGAGGCGGAGTCCAGGCCTCGCAGGCAGGAGGCAGAGGTGAGGGAGACTCAGAGCATAGAGTTAGCATCTACCTCCCCTGCTGCTTCGAGTTTCTTCTTCGTTGAAAAGAAGGACGGAGGCTTACGACCCTGTATCGATTATCGGGCTCTTAACAACATAACTGTCAAGTTCCGATACCCACTTCCCCTCATCCCAGCTGCCCTGGAACATCTCCGTGGTGCCACTGTCTTCACCAAGTTGGACCTCCGCAGCGCCTACCACCTCATCCAGATACGAGAGGGGGACGAGTGGAAAACAGCCTTCATCACCCCTACTGGCCACTATGAGTACTGCATGATGCCGTATGGACTTGTTAACGCCCCCTCTGTCTTCCAGGATTTCATCCATGAGGTGCTCCGGGAGTTCCTCCATAAGTTCGTCCTCGTCTACATTGATGATATCCTCATTTACTCCCGGAGCCTAGTGGAACATCGTCGCCACATTGCGGCGGTCCTGCAACGCCTGAGGGCCTTTCAGCTCTACCCCAAGGCCGAGAAATGCTCCTTCCATCAGCCCTCAGTGCAGTTCCTTGGTTACAACATCAACAGCAGTGGCATCCGGATGGACGAGGGGAAGGTAAATGCTGTAAAGGATTGGCCCATACCTACCACCATCAAAGAACTCCAACGATTCCTTGGCTTTGCCAATTTCTACAGACGGTTCATCCAAAACTACAGTGTCATCACCAGCCCTCTCACTAGTCTCCTCCGGAATAAGCCAAAATTAATCTCTTGGACTCCAGCCGCCACAGAGGCCTTCAACTCCCTCAAGAAGGTATTAACGACCGCTCCACTCCTGGTCCATCCTGACCCCAACCGACCCTTCGTTGTTGAAGTCGACATCTCTACTACCGGAGTGGGAGCAGTCTTATCTCAGCAGCAGGGGAATCCCAGTTGCCTCCACCCATGCGCCGCCTTCTCCCGGAAGCTCAACACGGCGGAGGTAAATTATGACATCGGCAACCGTGAGCTGTTGGCCATCAAGTTGGCCCTGGAAGAATGGAGGCATTGGCTGGAGGGAGCCAAACACCCCTTTCTGGTTCTCACTGACCACAAGAACCTTGAGTATCTTTGGGTCGCCAAGAGGCTAAATCCAAGACAGGCCCGCTGGGCACTATTCTTCACCCGCTTCCATTTTATCATCTCGTATTGCCCAGGGGCTAAGAACGTGAAGGCTGATGCCCTGTTCCAGTGTCACGCCCCCGAAGAAAACCTAGAAGAACCGGAAACCATACTCCCAGAAAAAGTCATCATCAGCCTCATTACCTGGTCTGCCGAGACTCTTCCTCCATCCGATCCAGCTACCAACACCCCGCCGGGTTGCCCACCGGGACACCAGTACATCCCCAGGACACGGCGCACTCCACTCATTCACTCCGCTCACACATCTCTTGGCACTGGTCACCCGGGGGTCAATGAAACCCTCTCGTTGCTAAGGGAACACTTCTGGTGGCCCAACATGGTCTCTGACATCAGAAGGTACGTGAACGCATGTACAGACTGCGCCATCTCTAAAAGCCCACGCCATCTACCATCAGGCAAGCTCCATCCTCTGCCCGTCCCTAATCGCCCGTGGTCACACCTAGGGGTGGATTTTATTACTGATCTTCCTCCCTCTGATAATAATACCTGCATTCTTGTCATAGTGGACAGATTTTCTAAGTCATGTCGTCTTCTCCCCCTGTAAGGTCTGCCCACGGCCATGGAAACTGCCGAGTTACTATTTAACCATGTCTTCAGGTACTTCGGCATCCCAGAAGACATCTTCTCAGACAGAGGTCCTCAGTTCATCTCCCGGGTATGGAAAGCATTCCATTCGCTCCTAGGTGTGGCCATCAGTCTGTCCTCTGGATACCATCCACAATCTAACGGGCAGACGGAGAGGAATGTTCAGGAGATTGGACGCTTCCTCCGTACCTTCTGTCACGGCCACCAGAACTCCTGGAACCAGTTCCTAGTGTGGGCCGAGTACGCACCTACCACCGGACTCACTCCATTCCCCAGTGCGTGCTCGGCTACCAACCTCCACTCTTCGGATTGTCTGGATTCCAGTGCTTTGTCCCCGCCATCGACTACTGGTTTCGGGAGAGCGAGAGGGTCTGGAACGCGGCCCACCACCAACTCCAACGGGCCCTGCGCAGGATGACACCCGACCTTCGCCAATCCGAGGCTCCGGCATACCAACCCGGTCAGAAGGTCTGGCTGTCCACCCGGGACATCCGCCTGCGCCTGCCCTGCCGCAAGCTGAGTCCCAGATTCATTGGCCCATTCACCATCCTTGAGCAGATCAATCCGGTCACTTACAAACTCCAATTACCACCTGAGTACCGGATTCACCCCACTTTCCATGTGTCTCTCCTTAAGCCTCACCATCCCTCGGTTTCTCCCTCCACAGAACCTGGCGAAGCCCCCCCCCCTCCACTCCTTCTTGAAGACGGTGCTGCCTACGAAGTAAGAGACATCCTGGACTCCCGGCGGCATGGTGGACAACTTGAATACCTAGTGGACTGGGAGGGATATGGTCCAGAGGAACGTTCATGGGTCCCACGCAACGACATCCTGGACCGAACTTACTAAACACCTTCCACTCCAGTCATCCTAACAGGCCATCTCCCAGAGGAAGAGGACGTCCACCACGTCATCGGGGTCCTCGGCCTTCAGGAGCGGGCCGTGGGGAGGGGGGTACTGTTACAGACACGCCAGGTTCCACCTCCATTCAATCACAGCGCACGCCCTCACCTGAGTACTGAGCACTTCCACCTGACCCTCATCAACAGTCAATCACCTCTGCACTACGAATACCACACACACGCACTCAGTCAGCGTCCGGTCTCGTTCGCAACAAGGTCTTACCTTTATGCTAACTTTAAGGACTAACTCTATCTCTACTTACCTCTCTCCAGCGATCTCCAGAAGTTCCCAGCCATCTCCGTGCGTGTGTGTGGTACACCTCCCTACCTTGACGTCTCTACCCCTCTACTACGGATCCATTCATCACTGCCAGTCTCCATATCACTTTTCCCAGCACTACCCGCTCCTCTGCTTGTGCCTGAATAAAACTGTCTTTCTGTTATCCTCAGCCTCCTGGGTATTTCGTAACACTGTCCCTAATGAACCTTTTTGCTTAACAATGTTAAAATGTTTGTGAATTAAAAAAATAAAAATAAATGCAGCAGTAACAACTGTCTAACAGTAATTTACAGTAAAAATAGTAAAAGGACATTCTGAGAAACCCTGCGTGACACATCACAAATTGATTTTTTTTTAATTTATTAATTTTTTTTTTTTTATTGTTGTTATTAGTGATGATTATTTGGTTTTTTTTTGTTTTTTTTTTTGTTTTTTTGATTGTTTTGCTTTATTTTTTTATTTTTTTTTGATGATATATACTGGTATCATCACCTAATGAAATATATGGTTATATGTTGTACTGCTATATGCTATATGTAATACCTGATACATTGTCACTGGTTGTTTTATTTATTTATTTATTCTTTGCTACTTTAGATAAACAAACTATGATATTTCCTCATTGCGGACATTTCTTGTAACAGGCTAAACTAAATTTTGCTCAATGTATCTATAACATGTTCAACTTGACTATTTAGCCTTGGTAAGATTATTATTTTATCCATATGTCACACACACACACACACACACACACACACACACACACACACACACACACACTGGAGAACACACACACACACACACACATATATTTAAGGGATGTACATCATAAATATTCTTTATTCAGTTATTTTTATTTAATACACTTTTTTGTTTTGTTTTGTTTTACAATTTATAAAGTATAAGAACATCCCCTTAACATAGTACAGGTTAAAACAATATAATCAAATGATCAAAGATATTCAAGTACAAGATTCATTTTTCTATGTTTCTCTGTAATAAGGTCAAATTAAATTAAAATTTAAGATGATAAAAATTAATTTCAGGCTTTTCCAGGTGCAGTACGTATTGCGGCCCAGTGAGCCCCAATAGAGGTGATGCCATTTCCATTCTGTCGACCACTGAGAAAACGCAGCTCATTTCCTTTCTGGGTTGGATAGAAGTTAAATGATACCCCACTAGACTGTCCCACTTTAAAAAAGCGCCACTGATTAGTGATAAACACAAGCTCATAGATGTAACCAGAGTAATATTTTCCAGAGATCTGAATAATTGCTTCTTTGTCATTGAGTATCATTTCCATCAGATTGCCACCATTTGCACCAACCACTGCTGTCCAGTTACTCTCGTACTTCAGCTGGAACCTAAACAAAAATGTCAATAATGTTCAAATAGTGCATATGCCACAAAGCATGACATGTACAACTCCAACTTCTACTATATAAATTAAATCACAAATGCTTTCTTGAGAGAAATTGTTTGTAGTATCAATACATTTTTGATTATTCCATCTTCATACATCTATTTGACAAAGTTTTTAAATAGACGTTTCTAACATGATTTTTCAAAATCATAATTCTATATTTTTTGGTTATTTGAAAATTTGGATGGTGTTTGAGGAAACTTACCCAGAAATATAGCCGCCCCAGTAGTAATTGTATTCCCAGACTCTGATACCAGTGATGCGACCTTCATTGGCAGTGGAAAATTCAGTCCCACTGCCGTCCCCAACAGCAGGTGAGTAAGAGAAAAAATCTGGTAAAGCTGAAAGAAGAAATAATAGCTATTAAAATGGTCTCACATGTATTTCAGCAACAACAAAGATTATTTCAGAAAATGGATGGCAGAGCTAAAGTTACCTAAATTTAGAAGGTAAGCTGTGTTTGTTCATATTGTATCTGTTTATCTTGGAACTTGACTTCTTTCTGATTATTGTAATTATGCCTGAGTTGTTATCTTTATCTATTTAATCCCAAAACAGGTTTTGTGTATTTAATTATTTACCTTTTTCTTACATATCGGAGCTAAACAATTGTATCACAGACATGATAATACTCACGTGCTGCCATGCCCATGGCATAAACTGCAGAGAGAATCAGGAAAAACTGCAACATTTTGGAATAAATTGCTGTCCCACACACTCCAGGAATATAAGGAAATCATAATAAATTAATATTTGATTGTTTTATTGAATTAGAGTTATTCTGGATTTGTGAATTTCATGATGTCACTGATACAAACACTTTTTGCTGTATTCAAATCAGTGGCACTTTGTGAACAATAAACCACTTTCGATGATTATATGATGTAAATGACTAAACTGCTATTAATTACAGTTAATTAGTAAACTAATTTACCATATCACTGCTAAATGATTACTGTGCAGACAGACAAGTGGTAAACTATAACAAAAAATAAATATAATAGTATTTACAAAAAATGAAAGAAATATATCAATAAAGATCTAATGTTTCCATTACCTGTAGATGGGTATGTGGTTGATAGTTAACTAGTGTGTTGATTAAACCTGCTCATACACTTTTGTCCTTGTCAGACCTTGTTATTGGTTGAACAACATGTTTTCTGACACTCCTCAGATGGAATGTTTTAGAGCTCACACCTATAGCATGATTGGCATCAAAATACCACAGCTACCAGCATTAGTTTTTACTTTTAGTATTAAAGAATATTTTTATGAATTATAGATTATGAATTATAGAACTATCAGAACTTAATTCAAAATACCTGAATTGTGTGCCTTGTTCTACTGTTTACAGAAATCAAGAAATTGAACCACTATTTTTGTATCTCACTGGTTCTAACAGCTGCTTAGATTTTGTAAATCTCCTTTAATGAAATTAGATGAATTAGATCAACAATAAACTTATGCACATAGTGTGGGACTGATATGTTCATTTCATGTTCATGTTATTCTAATCCCGTCATTTGTAATATACAGTTTATCATATTTTCATTGCCTTTTACCATAATGAGCCTTTGTGAATTCCAATTTAAATACATTGATTTCAAATAATTCACATTCACATTACTTAGATGATACAAGTTAATTGTTTAATATACCTTCACTGAGTTAACATTTTTAACTTTTACCACACTGATTTTCTTTGTTTCCTTCACATTTCACATGTCACATATAAGCTCTGACGCTCTTTTCTTCTTGGTAAATGTGCACTATACAAGCTGGTTGTTAGGATAATGACAACACAATCTTTGGGACAGTCATAATTTAAACAATTTTCACAATTTAAAAAAAATAATAATAATAATATATATATATACAAACACACGTCACTGTATGTTTGCATAATCATAATGATCATTAAATGTAATAACTACTATTTTACTTTGGATTTTCTTATTTTAAGATTGAAAGTCTGAACAAGTTAATAAAACCCATAGATATGATATAAGTCACTGGAGAAGTAGAATAAATAAATGAATGCAGGGTAAAATGTTTCAAATTTTTTAATGTGATCTTCATATTACAAAAAGAAAATATATACGTGAGTGTCAGTTGTTTAAGAAATATAATAAGACAAGGCAATTCAAATAATAAAAGAAAATTCAAATATAAGAAATTACATTTATGCAGCTATAAATGTTGAAAATTTCCAGAATTTATTTTAGAAAAACCCAGCTGAACATAGAATAGACCAAAAAAAAAAAAAAAAAAAAAAAAAAATTGCCTTTATTCAAGTAACAAATAAAATAATAATAATAAAAAAAAAAAAAAAACGGACACAGATACAAAGATTACATGTAAAGTTGTTTCTTTAATGCTGGCAAAAGAAGGAAAAGGGGGTTGAACTAAGCTAATATGGTCTTAAGGTGTTGCACTGTTGGCAATGGTGTTAGTAGACAGCCCAGTGAGCCCCAATGGAGGTGATGCCATATCCATTCTGTCGACCACTGAGAAAACGTAGCTCACTTCCATCATGGTTTGGGTAGAAGTTAAATGAGATCCCAGAAGGCTGCCCCACTTTTAAAGAGCGGCCTTTATTAGTGACAAACATTAGCTCGAAGATGTAGCCACTGTCATACTTTCCAGACACCTGAACAATGGATTCATCATCATGAAGTTTCATCTCCATTGGAGAGCCATAGCTTGCACAAACCAGTGTTGTCCAATTACCATCATAACTCAGCTGGAATCTAAACAGAAATGTGCAGTGTTCAAATAGGCTGGGGTCACAGAATACTTCACAAATTAATTACAACACAAAGCAAATGACTTCATAAATTCTTCAACATTCAGTCGCAATTAAATAGATTTTATTTACTTTTTTACTCTTGTGGTTGGGATGGATGTTCAGTGGTGAACTGGTTAACTTACCCACTAATGTATGCGCTACTGTATTCCCAGACTCTGATATCAGTGATGCGACCTGCATGTGCAGTAGAATATTCTGTCCCACTGCCATCCCCAACAGCCAGGGAGTAAGAGTAGAAATCAGGTAAAGCTGAAAGAGGGAATAACAACTAAAAGTCTGTTTATATGGATAAATATATATTTATATAGTGTCATTTGAGGTTTGTGCAATACTCACGCATGGTCATGCCCACTGTATAAACTCCAGAGAGAATCAGAATAAGTTGCAACATTTTGGAAAAAGATGCTGTCCTGTACACACTAATAATCTACATGAAACAAAATAGATCAATGTTATGAAATAGTAAATAACCTACTACAAAAACTAGCTTGCTACTGTATTCCAGTGTTCAGCTGGATCTGCAGTTTTCTTTACATTTAGGTAGTGGTTTCCAATTTCTAACTACATCAATAGTGATTAGTGTTTTCATATGTAACTAAAAATATTAAGATGATAAAAAATAAATCACTGGAATTTTAGAAATATAAAGTCATTACCTGCACTTATACTTGATGTGATTGATATTTAAGCTGTCTGATTTGCTGATTAAACCAAACCTGCACTTATATTCTCCTGCTAGTCAAACCTCTTCTATTGGACAAAGTATTGTTGTCTTTCTGTCTCATTTATGACACACCTCAAATGGAATGTTTTAGAACGCATACCAAGTATTGGTCCTTTTAAAATTTAGAAATAGCCAGGAATTACAGGAACCCTGGTACAGTAGAACAACAGTGATGTTTCCTCATAGTCGACATTCCAACTTAATAACCTGCTAAAAATATGTTTTGTTATGTATAACTTGGGCATCCAGATTTTGCAAGTCTAAAGTGCTGTTCAAAAATCCCTCACACAGATCTGTATCACATCATGAGAATATGTACACTTTCAATCTTATTAACATAAAGACAGTATATTTTTTAATATTTATTTAATGGCATCTTTTTTATGACTAAAGGCCAGTATCAATCAGTGGGGAACCATCAGGGCCCTCTAGGCCCTCAGAAAGGGGCCTAACTTACAGTATTGTAAAAACATTTACAATTTTTAAATAAATGTTTTAAAATATAATATTTTTAAGAAAAAAAAAGTTATTACTAATTTTAAGCAATTCATAATTTGACAAACATCAACTAAATAAAATAAATACAACTTCTGTGAAAAGCAAAAAACAAAAAAACCTTAAACCTTAAAATCTGCAAGTCCTATAGTATGTTCCTGCACACAGGAACATCCTTCTCTTTTCAGTGAATGGACTTATGAACACTGCCCATTTTCTCCATATTAGAATGTTTCTGCTTAGCATCTGCGGCTCTGTGTTTGGTGGTCCAGCTGTAAAATTACAGAGGGCCAAGCAATAGAGTGGTGGAACTATGATGTCACTTTGTAGGCAAAAACCCGGAAGCGAGTTAGCATTTTAGCACTTCCGGTTCCATCGTCCCGGAGTCAATGGGTTTTTTGAATGGGATTTTGGTTAAATCCTTAAAATAAGGTCCGTGGTTCACACAGGCTAAAGATATTTTCACATTTTATTCTACGACATAACACACATGTGTTACACCCCACTTGTGATTTTTTTTAAACTGATACGTCTTAAAGATGGTTGCTAACAAGTTGCTAAATGGGACTCCTTTTTTATGCCCCGAAATGGAAGATGCTTGTTTTATCGCTTTCCTACTGATGTGGAGACTCTGGGTTCGTAAGGTAGGATTTTAGAATTTTTCTGAGACATTAAACGTCATGACTCTGGGTTAATGTGAAAGTTAATCTTTAACAATGCTTATTGGGGAAGTCGCGGGCTAGTGGTTAGAGAGTTTGACTCCTAACCCTAAGGTTGTGCGTTCGAGTCTCAGGCAGGCAAGACCACGACTGAGGTGCCCTTGAGCAAGGCAACGTACCCCCAACTGCTCCCCGGGCACTGCAGCGTAAAATGGCTGCCTACTGCTCCGGGGGTGTGTGTGTGTGTGCACTTTGGATGGGTTAAATGCAGAGCATAAATTCTGAGTATGGGTCACCATACTTGGCTGTATGTCACATCACTTTCATTACACGGCTCTGTGGAATACTTGATTCTGATTGGTCAGTCGCAACATTCCGAGGTATGTTATCCCTGGATAACAACCTGTAAAAGCTAATAACACAGGCTCATCCGGGTAACAGCAGTCCGCGCTGTACTCTCTTGAACTATTTTTGTTCTTGGTGGAAGCTTTCCATTTGTTTAGCTAAAAGCCATGCTAGTGTAGTGCTTAAAGCCATGTAGTGCTTAAAGCCATGTTAAATTTAAATGTTTACGGCCGATGAAGCTGTTAGAAAGCATATGAGGATTTCCTAGAAGCAAGGATAAAATAACGTTTTGTATACCCACCCTAATAAGCTGAAATGTGGTACTTTATTCACTAAAATAAGTTTAATCTTAACATATGAAAAAACTCGCTCATTCTGCTGTTATTTAATAGATGAAATGCACTAGACGTGAAGCCTCAGTCTCTCAGAGGAGGTACAACACATGGCTGGCGGGTAGGAAGCTCGGGCTGGCAGACATCAGCAGGTAAACTGGACAGAGTGCAAAGCAACCCGATAATCAGCAAACACCGAGTAATAAATTGTACAGACCAGATCCAGACAGGACTCAGACTAAACAGGTACATAGAACGGAGAGAAAGCCTCTGCATAGATGACTCTAGGAATAATCCGGCAATGAAGCAGGGAAATGGGAAGCTAGAAGTAGCAAATACAATCAGAGGGAAAGGAGAACAGGTGTGAGAGAATTAACACAAATGCTGATAGCAAAACTAGAAACAGCTGAGGAGAGTGAAGGAGTGTGTGGAAGAGAGTGAGTGAGTGACCAGTAGAGGGAGACAGAGACGGATACCAGAACCATGACTGTACCCCCTCCCCTAACGAGCGCCCCCTGGCACTCCCAAGGGAGGAGCCTGGCGGGCACGGAGGAAATCTTCAATGAGCGAGCGGTCCAGGACATCCCGGGAGGGAACCCAGCTTCTCTCCTCAGGACCATACCCCTCCCAGTCCACTAAGAACTGGTGGCGCATATCAAGGAGCTTACGAACCCTGTAAACCGGAGCTCCCTCGACATGAACGGAAGACAGAGTAGGGCGAAGAGAAGCACGCACGACAGGCTTGATGCACGACACATGGAAGACCGGGTGGATGCGACGTAGGTTAGGAGATAGTTTGAGTCTGACAGTAACTGGGTTGATAATCTTAACGATCTGAAACGGACCAATAAACCGGGGAGCCAATTAGCGGGAGACAGACTGGAGTGGCAGGTTGAGGGTGGAAAGCCACACTCTCTGACCACAAATATATCTCGGACTCTTGACACGTCGCTTGTTAGCGGCTCTTTGGGTACGAACCTTAGTATGACAGAGAGCTGACCTCACCCTTCTCCAAGTATGTTTACAATGCTGCATAAAGGCCTGAACTGACGGCACGTTAGATTCAGTGTCCTGAGAAGAAAACAGGGGGGGTTGATACCCCAGGCAGCAATGAAACGGCGACAGACCGGTGGCGGATGCGGGCAGGGAATTATGGGCATATTCTGCCCAGGGAAGCTGCTCAGACCAGGATGCGGGGTTACGAAAAGCCAGGCTGCGCAAGATACGACCGACAATTTGATTGGCTCGTTCAGCCTGACCATTAGTCTGTGGGTGAAAACCCGACGAAAGACTGATGGAAGCTCCGATTAAACGGTAAAATTCCCTCCAGAACTGGGACGTGAATTGAGGACCCCTATCAGAAACCACGTCAGAGGGGAGACCATGAAGCTTGAAAACATGACTGACCATAATCTGAGCCGTCTCCTTGGCAGAGGGGAGTTTAGCGAGTGGGATAAAATGAGCCGCCTTAGAAAAATCGATCAACGACGGTAAGTATCACAGTATTACCCGCCGACGGAGGAAGCCCAGTGATAAAATCAAGGGCGATGTGTGACCAAGGACGTGACGGGATGGGGCAAGAGGCAATGAAGCGATATCTCGTTCATGTGTGGGCCACCAAAAGCGTTGGCGAATACTAGCGAGAGTACCCCTAACGCCGGGATGGGCAGTTAATTTGGACATGTGACCCCACTGAAGGACCGCTAAACGTGCAGAAATGGGAACAAAAAGGCGATTCTTAGGAACGTTACGCAGAGAGGTGGAGTGAGAAAGAGCACGCTTTACCAGTCTCTCGATTCCCCAGATGGCAGCGCCAACTACGCGACCCTGAGGAATAATAACCTCCTGGGTCGAGGGGACCTCAGAGGAATCGAAAAGACGGGAAAGAGCATCAGGTTTCACATTCTTAGAACCAGGACGGTAAGAAATTGAAACGAGCAAAAAACAAAGCCCACCGGGCTTGGCGCGCATTTAGTCTTTTAGCGGAACGGATGTACTCTAAGTTCCTGTGGTCAGTCCAGACAATGAACGGAACGGCACCACACATCTCCCGATATATTACCGGTTTTCGACTATTCTGATGTTTTGCTGGACATTTTTGTCGGTGGAGCAGCTGCGCTGATCACACGCTTCAAGAGGACGTGCAGACGGGGAAAAAAGAGCTGGCACGCTTGTGAGATTTTGAACGCCGTTGCCTAGCATCCATCTGGCAAATCTCCGCTCTCTACCCAACAAAACGGACGAACTCCTTCTGCTCTCTCGGAAAAATAAGGATTTCTCATACTCTGCTGCTCTGTGTTTCACGGAAACTTGGCTGCATGACGCTATTCCGGACAGCGCGCTCCATCTGCCGGGCTTCCAGCTGTGCAGAGCTGACAGCGACACAGAATCAACGGGGAAATTGCGTGGCGGCGGGACGTGCTTTTACATCAATGAACGGTGGTGTACAGATGAAACTGTTAAAAAAAGATGTGCTGCTCAGATCTCAAAACACTCTTCATTAACTGCAAGCCGTTCTATTCGCTGCAGGAGTTTCACTCGTTCATTCTGGTGAGTGTTTACATTCCTCCACAAGTGCATGTGAGCCTGGCTTTACAGAAACTCACTGATCAGATCACAGGAGACAGAACAACAACACCCAGACTCCATTTTAATCATTCTTGAGGACTTTAAAGCAGCCAATCTCTCCCGTGAACTGCCAAAATACAGACAGCATGTTACATGTCCCACAAGAGACAGTAATATATACTGGATCACTGTTACACCACAATAAAGGATGCATATCACTGTTCCACGAGCAGCTTTGGGACATTCTGATCCCTGTCTGGTTCAGCTTATACCGACCTACAGGCAGAAACTAAAATCAGCTAAACCTGTAGTAAGGACTGTAAAAAGATGGACTAATGAAGCAGAGCAGTTTACAATCTTGTTTTGACCTCACTGATTGGAGTGTTTTTGAAGCTGCTGCCACCGATCTGGATGAACTCACAGAGACTGTTACATCTTATATCAGTTTCTGTGAGGATGTGTATATTCCTACCAGGATTAATTCCTACCAGGAACTAATTTACAGCAATGACAAACCGTGGTTCACAGCAAAACTCAGTCAGCTCCGTTAGGCCAAAGAAGATGCTTACAGGAAGGGGGACAATGTCTTGTATAAACAGGCTAAATACACACTGGAAAAGGAGATCAAAGTGGCAAAGAGGAATTATTCTGATAAAATAAGGACTTGGTTCACTTCCAACGACTCAGCATCAGTGTGGAAAAGTCTGAAAGAGATCACCAATTACAAGACACCCCCCCAGCACTGTGGAGAATCAACGACTGGCAGACGATCTGAACGAGTTGTACTGCAGGTTTGAAAGAACACCCATCACCTGCCCTGAACGCCTCTCCACACAACCGTTCACACCATTCACAACTCTTGCAACCCGTCCTGAACACCTCTCCAAACAACCGCCCTCACCATTCACACCTCCTGCATCCCCCTCTCCCCCACACCTGCAATACAGATAAGCGAGGATGCGGTGCGCCAGGTCTTCCGGAATCAGAAAACGAAAAAAGCACCAGGCCCAGACTGTGTTACACCAGCTTGTCTGAAATCCTGTGCTGACCAGCTGGCCCCCATCTTCACACAGATCTTCAACAGATCACTGGAGCTGTGTGAAGTCCCTTCATGCTTCAATACGCTCCACCATCATCCCCATCCCAAAGAAATCCAAAATTACAGGACTAAATGACTATAGGCCTGTGGCTTTAACGTCTGTGGTCATGAAGTCATTTGAAAAACTGTTGCTGGCCTACCTGAAGGACATTACTGGACCCTTACTGGATCCTCTTCAGTTTTGCCTACAGAGCAAACAGGTCTGTGGACGATGCAGTAAACATTGGACTGCATTATGTTCTGCAACACCTAGACCGACCAGGGACTTATGTGAGAATCCTGTTTGTGGACTTCAGCTCGGCCTTTAACACGATCATCCCAAACCTCCTACTGCCCAAACTAACTCAGCTCTCCGTGCCCACCTCTGTCTGTCAGTGGATCAACAGCTTCCTGACAGACAGGCAACAGCTAGTGAGGCTGGGAAAATACACATCCAGCACCCGTACAATCATCACTGGAGCTCCCCAGGGCTGCATTCTCTCCCCACTGCTCTTCTCCCTGTACACCATCGACTGCACATCTAAGGACCCCTCTGTCAAGCTCCTGAAGTTTGCAGATGACACCAAACTCATCGGCCTCATTCAAGATGGTGACGAGTCTGCTTACAGACAGGAGCTTAAAGAGCTGGCTGTCTGGTGTGCTCTCAACAACCTGGAGCTTAACACGCTCAAAACAGTGGAGATGATTGTGGACTTCAGGAGAAACCCCCCAGGTTCCTGGGCACCACTATCTCTCAGGACCTGAAGTGGGACATTCACATTGACTCCATAGTGAAAAAGGCCCAGCAGAGGTTGTACTTCCTTCGCCAGCTGAGGAAGTTTAACCTGCCACAGGAGCTGCTGAAACAGTACTACTCGGCCATCATTGAATCAGTCCTCTGCACTTCAGTAACTGTCTGATTCAGCTCAGCTTCTAAATCTGACCTCAGAAGACTACAGAGGGTAGTTCGGACTGCTGAGAGAATCATCGGTACAACCCTCCCGTCTATTCAAGAACTGTACTTATCCAGAGTGAGCAAAAGGGCTGGCAAAATCACTCTGGACCCCTCACATCCAGCAAACTCCCTGTTTGAACTGTTGCCATCTGGTCGACGCTACAGAGCACTGAGCACCAGAACGACCAGACACAGGAACAGTTTCTTTCCCCAGGCAATCCATCTAATGAACACTTGATAATAACTGTGGAACACATTACACTATTTATATTAACAGACACATACACTTATTATCTAACACACATACTTAGCGTACACTTAAATTATTATTTTTTTGCACATAATATACCTGTACATACATAACTGCTCATTGTAATATATCTGCCATACAATTGTCAATTTGTATATTGTCATTCCTTACCTACTGATTTGTATTTTTTGTATTTTTTATTCTTTTATTGTGTGTTTTTTGTTCTGTCGCTGTCATTCTGTTGCACTGCGGAGCTTTTGTCACGAAAACAAATTCCTTGTATGTGTAAACATACCTGGCAATAAAGCTCATTCTGATTCTGATTTTTTGACGTAGACTATTTATTTTCTAGAGACGTCGGGGGTCATAAGCATAAGAGCGGTAGTAAAAAGAGTCTTAAGAAGGTCAAAAGCCCTTTGGGCGGACTCAGACCACCTAAAACAGGACTTGACCGAAGTGAGAGCTGTCAACGGTGCGGCCACTTGGCTAAAGTTTCGTATGAAACGTCGATAAAAATTAGCAAAGCCAAGGAAACGCTGAAGCGCAACGCGAGTGTCAGGGACTGGCCAATCAGTGACCGCCTGAACCTTAGTAGAGTCCATGCTAATCCCCTCTGCCGAGATAACAGATCCGAGAAAAGTAACTGAGGGCGCGTGAAAGGTACACTTCTCAGCCTTAACAAAGAGTCGGTTCTCCAGAAGGCGCTGGAGGACCCGGTGTACACGTTGTACGTGAACTTAGAGAGGGAGAAAAAAAAAAAATCAGAATGTCGTCAAGATACACAAAAACAAAAATATTAAGCATATCTCTAAGAACGTCATTAATCAATGCTTGAAAAACTGCTGGAGCGTTTACAAGGCCGAACGGAAGAACGCGATATTCAAAGTGTCCTAAAGGTGTATTAAACGCTGTCTTCCATTCGTCTCCCTCCCTCCTTAGTTTCAAATTTGTCAGTGTTCTCCCACTGTATTAGTTTGTTTTCCAGGTTTGAAACCTTGTAAATGGTGATCTGAAAACTGGTGTGCGAATGTGCGAAAAAAAGTTTTGAAACTCTGAAAACAGAGTTTTGCAGGCTTGCAAAGTGGTAAAAAAAAATAATAATCTCTGCAAACAATTTTGTTTTTGAGTTTTCCTTCTTCAGAAGTGCAACACTTTTTTACGGTGTTGTGCAATCATTTTTTCAGAGTTTCGAATTTGTCACTGTTCTCCCAGTGTACAGTTTGTTTTCCAGATTTGAAACCTTGTAAATAGTGATCTGAAAACTGGCGTTCAAATAGGTGAAAAAGTTTTGAAACTCTGAAAACTGAGGTTCGAAAGGGCGAAACTTATTACATTAGCACTCCTATTGCAGACTATTTTTTCAGAGCCGAGTTTACAACACCCATTTTGCGGAGATACGCCCACACAGTTGCGAGCTTGCGACTCACGTGATTTGTGGCAGCGTTGTCACGCAGCTCTGTTCTGAAACTCAGACTGAGCGAAAATGAAGCTTCGCAACCTCGCAACTAAAAAAAAAAAAAGCCTGGAGGGAGGGCCTTCTGCTCTTGGCCAATGCTTTGCTGTCTGCTGACGTACAGTCCTATCACAAGTCGTATTTACTGGAAAGGTGGGATTGACCGACTGCTCCGCCAATGACGAAAGCGCACAGGATGTGCAAACAGAGGATGCATGGATTTCTGGCCACAAGGCCCATCTAGAGCTGCAAGAACCGCGTCCATGGCTGGTATAGCGTGCAGTCTGGTCCAAAAATAAGGCTACCGACTTGTCGCGGGAATTCACTATACAATTGCCAGTAGCCACTGAGTTTACCACTGATAGGCCTGCGGTGCATCAATATACACAATCACCTCACGCAGCGAACGACTCACTTTCCGCAGCCGGAGACTCACTTTCAGCTCACTTCTTCTGAAAATGCACATTTATTATTACATTTTTTTGCCACCAGGCTTTTTTTAGTTGCGAAGCTTCATTTTCGCTCAGTCTGAGTTTCAGAACAGAGCTGCGTGACAACACTGCCACTAATCACGTGAGTCGCAAGCTCGCAACTGTGTAGGGGTATCTCCGCAAAGTGGGTGTTGTAAACTCGGCTCTGAAAAAAAAAAAAAAAAAAAAAAAAAAAAAAAAAATAGTCTGCAATAGGAGTGCAAATGTAATGTATTTCGCCCTTTCGAACCTCTGTTTTCAGAGTTTCAAAACTTTTTTTTTTCACACATTCGCACACCAGTTTTCAGATCACCATTTACAAGGGTTCAAACCTGGAAAACAAACTAATACAGTGGGAGAACACTGACAAATTTGAAAACTCTGAAAAATTCTTTGCGCAACATCGTAAAAAAAAAAAAAAGTTGCAGTTCTGAAGAAGGAAATCTCAAAAACAAAATGTTTGCAGAGATTTTTTTTTTTTTTTTTTTAATTTTGCAAGCTTGCAAATCTTATTTTTCGATCTTGCAAAACTTTTTTTTGTAAGATTTTGAGTTTTCGAACACTTAGTTTCAACCTTTCAGAACTTTATTTTCAGTTTTGAATCATGGCAGGATAATAATTCCATACTGATGCGGTGGAAGGGGCGAGAAGTAGGGCGGTCTCCATGCCTCGGGAGTGGCGGCGGAGATCAAAACGCTTCTATACGAATGGCTAGGTCAATAAGAGGGTCAAGAAGCTTGGGTACCTCACGGGCGATAACCTCATCCTTAATGTCAGCGTTCAGTCCCTCCAGAAAGCGAGCGAACAGAGGTGGCTCATTCCAACCGCATGTGGTGGCTAGGGTGCGAAACTCAATAGAGAAGTCCGCGGCGGAACGTCTTCCCTGACGGAGGGTGGAAAGGATGCGGGATGCTTCATCCCCGTGTGCAGAGCGATCAAATACGTGTATCATCTCCTCCTTAAACAGATCAAACTGATTAATGCACTCTGCCCCAGCCTCCCAGGTAGCGGTACCCCACTCACGTGCCCGTCCGGTAAGGAGCGAAATGACGCAAGCAATCCGGGCTCGATCCCTTGAGTAAGTGGCTGGCTGAAGAGAGAAAACCACCTCGCATTGAGTCAAAAAGGGAACGACACTCTGTTGGCTCACCAGCGTAACAGGGCGGGTTGTTTATTCTGGGCTCAGGAGTCTCTGGTGTTCTGAAATGAGGTTTAGGATCTCGACGAAGCTGAAACACTTGCATGGAAAGATCTGACATCTGGCCGGCCAGGGTCTCAACGGCGTGTCTGGCTGCGGTCAGTTCCTCATCATGCCTACCGAGCACAGCTCCCTGGAGTTCGACAGCCGTCTGAAAAGGATTCTCCTTCGCTGGGTCCATACTGGCTGGATTATTCTGTTATGGATTGAGAGAAAGGACCCAAAAGTGAAATGCAAGAAAAAGTCTTTAATAAAGAAAAAGCAACAGTCCAAAAAACAGAAATCCTCTTCAGAGATAAATTCCAGCAACAGCCGTCAATACGATAAGGCAAATAAAAATATCCTCTTGAAAAACAAAAAAACACAGCAGAGGGAACAGGTCTGGCGGCGTGAAGCCTCAGTCTCTCAGAGGAGGTACAACACACGGCTGGCGGGTAGGAAGCTCAGGCTGGCAGACATCAGCAGGTAAACTGGACAGAGTGCAAAGCAACCCGATAATCAGCAAACACCGAGTAATAAATTGTACAGACCAGATCCAGACAGGACTCAGACTAGACAGGTACATAGAAAGCCTCTGCATAGATGATTCTAGGAATAATCCGGCAATGAAGCAGGGAGGTGGTGGGATGGTAGTAGTAGAAAAAATAATCAGAGGGAAAGGAGAACAGGTGTGAGAGAATTAACACAAATGCTGATAGCAAACTAGAAACAGCTGAGGAGAGTGAAGGAGCGTGTGGAAGACCAGTAGAGGGAGACAGAGACGGATACCAGAACCATGAGAGAATAGTACATGGAGACATGTTTTTAATTAAAAGTTTCATGTTAATCAAGAATTTATTTACTCTTAATGCACCTTATTTCGAAATGTACAGAAATATGTGCTTTCATATGTCCGTTAGTTATGATTATTTCATTTATTCACTATACTATTTATTATTAATGTCTCAGTTCAGTTTTAGTTTGGCTCTAGTTTTGTATTTATTCCAGTTTATATGAAAAGGTTCATGTAGCGTGGATTAAAATTCATATATAGAGTAAATTCTTTTCACTGAACACATTAAAAATAAGTTAGAAAAAGATGTTGAAAGCATGGTGGTGGTGACACTGAAGGCAAGGGACCATGCTGCTGTAGTTAATTTATAGCCTAAGTTTAGCTTTTAAATTCTGGCACTTTTATTTAGGCTTCAAAATTCAATTATTTTGTGAAGATTATCTTGATGGAAAAAAAAAGAATGTGTAAGTTACATGAACTATGGTTGAACACAGAGCTTATTTTTTGCGATAATCCAAAAGCCTATGGAAAAATCCTATAGGCTTTTTGTAGAGGGAACCAGTGTAGTGCTAACAGCCGATCCGCCTACAAAGTGACGTCATAGTTCCTCCACTCTATCCACCTTTTTCTTCAATGCGGAAGTAAGCCTATGGGTGAGACTTCCGGTTCATTAGTAGCTATAGGTAAATAACGAGGAGAATAACAACATGCAGTAAATGGTAAAACTGTTTGCACTACAAACCAGTGTGTTCATAATTAAGATAATACATTAAAACTAGATAGTAAAGTTTGTGTTCAAACTTTAAGTTGGCTTGAAAAAGCCTGACCAGAAAGTTTGAAAAATTTAGAAAGTTTGAAAAGTTTAAAAAGTTTAAAAAGATTTTAAAATTTTGAAAAGTTCAGAAGTTTTAAAAAGAAAGTGATTAACATATTGCTAGCATTAAAAGCAAGTGACTAACATGTCATTAGCATGATTAGCAAAGTTGCTAGCATGTTGCTAGCATAATTAGCAAGTGACTAGCATGTACTTAACATGATTAGCAAGGTATCTAGCATGTCACTAGCATGTTTGTAGCATGATTAGCAAGTGACTAGCATGTTTTTTAGCATGATTATCGATTGACTAGCATGTCGCTAGCATGTTTCTAGCATGATTAGCAAGTGACTAGCATGTCGCTAGCATGTTTTTCTAGCATGATTAGCAAGTGACTAGCATGTCACTAGCATGTTTTTAGCATGATTAGTGAGTGACTAGCATGTCAGTAGCATGTGTTTAGCATGATTAGCGAGTGACTAGCATGTCGCTAGCATGATAAGCATGTTACTAGCATGCCGCTAGCATGTTTCTAGCATGATTAGCAAGTGACTAGCATGTCGCTAGCATGTTTCTAGCATGATTAGACAAGTGACTAGCATGTCACTAGCATGTTTTTAGCATGATTAGCTAGTGACTAGCATGTCGCTAGCATGTTTATAGCATGATTAACAAGTGACTAGCATGTCACTAGCATGTTTTTTAGCATGATTAGCTAGTGACTAGCATGTCGCTAGCATGTTTCTAGCATGATTAGGAAGTGACTAGCATGTTTTTAGCATGATTAGCGATTGACTAGCATGTCGCTAGCATGTTTCTAGCATGATTATCAAGTGACTAGCATGTCGCTAGCATGTTTATAGCATGATTAACAAGTGACTAGCATGTCACTAGCATGTTTTTAGCATGATTAGCTAGTGACTAGCATGTCGCTAGCATGTTTTTAGCATGATTAGCAAGTGACTAGCATGTTTTTAGCATGATTAGCGATTGACTAGCATGTCGCTAGCATGTTTCTAGCATGATTATCAAGTGACTAGCATGTCGCTAGCATGTTTCTAGCATGATTAGCAAGTGACTAGCATGTCACTAGCATGTTTTTAGCATGATTAGTGAGTGACTAGCATGTCGCTAGCATGTTTCTAGCATGATTAGCAAGTGACAAGCATGTTTTTTAGCATGATTAGCAAGTTACTAGCATGTCGCTAGCATGTTTCTAGCATGATTAGCAAGTGACTAGCATGTCACTAGCATGATTACCAAGTTACTAGCATGTCGCTAGCATGTTTCTAGCATGATTAGCGAGTGACTAGCATGTCACTAGCAAGTTTTTAGCATGATTAGCGATTGACTAGCATGTCGCTAGCATGTTTTTCTAGCATGATTAGCAAGTGACTAGCATGTCACTAGCATGATTAGCAAGTTACTAGCATGTCGCTAGCATGTTTCTAGCATGATTAGCAAGTGATTAGCATGTCGCTAGCATGTTTTTTAGCATGATTAGCAAGTGACTAGCATGTTTTTAGCATGATTAGTGATTGACTAGCATGTCGCTAGCATGTTTCTAGCATGATTAGCAAGTGACTAGCATGTCACTAGCCTGATTAGCAAGTTACTAGCATGTCGCTAGCATGTTTTCTAGCATGATAGCAGCAAGTGATTAGCATGTCGCTAGCATGTTTCTAGCATGATTAGCAAGTGACTAGCATGTGACTAGCATGTTTTTATCATGATTAGCGAGTGACTAGCATGTCGCTAGCATGTTTCTCTAGCATGATTAGCAAGTGATTAGCATGTCGCTAGCATGTTTTTAGCATGATTAGCAAGTGACTAGCATGTTTTTAGCATGATTAGTGATTGACTAGCATGTCGCTAGCATGTTTCTAGCATGATTAGCAAGTGACTAGCATGTCGCTAGCATGTTTCTATGATAATCTAGCTAAAACCAGTTGATTCAGTAAAGAAAACCAGCTAAGACCAGCTAAGACCAGCTAAGACCAGCGTGACAGTGGCCAAAACTACTTTAAAAACATGTTAAAAGCATGTTAAAAGCATGTTTCTAACCTGATTATCAAGTTACTAACATGTTGTTAACATGTTTCTATGATAATCTAGCTAAAACCAGTTGATTCAGTAAATGAAAACCAGCTAAAACCAGCTAAGACCAGCTAAGGCCAGCGTGACAGTGGCCAAAAAACCACTTTAAACCATGTTAGAAGTATGTTTCTAGTCTGATAAGCAAGTTACTAGCATTTTGTTAACATTTTTTTCTATTCTAATCCAGCTAAAACCAGTTGATTCAGTAAAGAAAACCAGCTAAAACCAGCTAAGACCACCTAAGGCCAGCGTGACAGTGGGCAAAACCACTTTTAAAACCATGTTAAAAAGCATGTTTCTAGTCTGATTAGTGAGTAACTAGCATGTTGTTTTCATTTTTCTATTCTAATCCAGCTAAAACCAGTTGATTCAGTAAAGAAAACCAGCTAAAACCAGGTAAGGCCAGCGTGACAGTGGCCAAAACCACTTTAAACCATGTTAGAAGTATGTTTCTAGTCTGATTAGTGAGTAACTTGCATGTTGTTAGCATGTTTTCTATGCTAATCCGGCCAAAACCAGCTTAAACCAGTGGATTCAGTAAAAACCAGCTAAAACCCAGCTAAGACCAGCGTGACAGTGGCCAAAACCACTTAAAAACAGCTTGGGAGACTAGCCAAAGCAACTGATCAGCTTAGGCTGGTTTTAGCTGTATTCTCAGTAGAGAGAGTTCTCCAGAGGGCTATGGTAGTAGACAACTTAAATACATTATAAGTCTTATTTTGTAAAAGTTTGCACCCCCTCAATGAAAGTCTATGGGATTTAAGGTGGTTTTGGTAGTCTGGTTTACGAAAACCATAAGCCGGATCAGTTAGAAAAGATATAGCAACCCGAGTCAGACCAGTCTGAAGGTCTGACCCGAGTTTGGTGGTTCTAGCTTGAAAGCTCTAGGAGGAGATAGTGTTTAAAATTTGGCTAAGAAGAATAATAATAATAACTAGAATGTACATTTCCTGAAGAAAATGTGAGTGGTGCTTGCAGTGGCAAAAGTCGGCGCTCGGTTGCTTAGGTCTTTTTAGGCGGTTGCTAGGTTGTTCTGGGTGGTTGCTAGGCAGTTGCTATGGTAACCTGGGTGGTTGCTAGGCAGTTGCTAAGGTACTTGGGGTGGTTGCTAAGGTGTTGTTAGGCGGTTGCTAGGGTGTTCTGGGTGGTTGCTAGGCGGTTGCTATGGTAACCTGGGTGGTTGCTAGGCAGTTGCTAAGGTATTTGGGGTGGTTGCTAAGGTGTTGCTAGGCGGTTGCTAGGGTGTTTTGGGTGGTTGCTTGGCAGTTGCTATGGTAACCTGGGTGGTTGCTAGGCAGTTGCTAGGCAGTTGCTATGGTAACCTGGGTGGTTGCTAAGGTATTTGGGGTGGTCGCTAAGGTGTTGCTAGGCGGTTGCTAGGGTGTTTTGGGTGGTTGCTAGGTGGTTGCTAGGCAGTTGCTGTGGTAACCTGGGTGGTTGCTAGGCAGTTGCTAAGGTACTTGGGGTGGTCACTATGGTGTTGCTAGGTGGTTGCTAGGGTGTTTTGGGTGAGGCCTAGGCAGTTGCTAGGGTGTTCTGGGTGGTTGCTAGGCGGTTGCTAGGCAGTTGCTAAGGTATTTGGGGTGGTTGCTAAGGTGTTGCTAGGTGGTTGCTAGGCGGTTGCTATGGTAACCAGGGTGGTTGCTAGGCAGTTGCTAAGGTATTTGGGGTGGTTGCTAAAATGTTGGTAGGCGGTTGCTAGGGTGTTCTGGGTGGTTGCTAGGATGTTGCTATGGTAACCTGGGTGGTTGCTAGGCGGTTGCTAGGCAGTTGCTAAGGTACTTTGGGTGGTTGCTAAGGTGTTGCTAGGCGGTTGCTAGTGTGTTCTGGGTGGTTGCTAGGCGATTGCTATGGTAACCGGGGTAGTTGCTATGCTGTTACTAGGTGGTTGTAGTTGTCACAAATGGTCACTATGTAGTTTATATAGAGTTCTTAGCATGGTGTTAGCCAATTTGAGCACTTAGCTAATCACTATTAGCGTGTAGCTATTCATTGCTAGCATGACTAGCATGTTGGAATTCCAGTTTGCTAGCATGAGTCAAAAAAGCCAACCGCCTTGTTTCTACGATGTTCTGATTCAGAGATATATGTCTTGCAGGACGGTTGCTAGGGTACTCTGTTCGGTTGCTATGTAGTGGCTTGGGCAACTGCCAATGATGATACTCCAAAGGCTGCTTGACAGTATAAACCAACTCTCATGTCTGTACGATGTACTGATGCAGAGATATAGATTTTGAAAAACGGTTGCTAGGGTACTCTGTTTGGTTGCTAGGGAGTGGCTTGGCATCTTTCAATGATGATACTCAAAGGCTGCTTGCCAATATAAACCAACCCACATGTCTGTACGATTTTCGGTTGTAAAGATATAATACTTACTAAATGGTTGCTAGGGTACTCTGTTTGGTTGCTAGGGAGTGGCCTGACAGCTGGCAGTCATGATTCTCCCAAGGCTGCTTGCCAATGTAAACCAACCTCCATGTCTGTACGATGTTCTGATGCAGAGATATAGATCTTGAAAAACGGTTGCTAGGGTACTGTGTTTGGTTGCTAGGGAGTGGCCTGGCAACTGCCAATGATGATACTCCAAAGGCTGGTTGCCAGTATGAATGATATAAACCAACCCCTATGCCTTTATGATATTCAGATTTTAAGATATCCCTCTATGCTTTGGGTTGCTAAGGTGCTCTAAATGGTTGCTAGGGCGTGGCTATGAAGTCTTGAATGTGATTCGTGATTGGCCGTTTGCTGCCCCGAGTCAAACGAGCCCGCCCTCATGTTTCTATGACACTTCTATCCAAAGATATTATTTTTATCTTTTTCAATGGAAGTCTATGGAGCTTGTTACTAAGGGACCCTAAATGGTTGCTAGGGCGTGGTTTGACTGCTTCACAATGATCCTGATGGACTGATTGGTTGTCTGAGTAAAATGAGCCCACCCCCCATGTCTCTATGACATTGTGATCCACAGTTATGTTCAATGCAAAACTCCTAGGTAAAGTACCATAGTAGGAAAAACGCGCTGTTTCATGGGCGATCCCTCACCATAATATGTCTATGGGGCAACTTTGGGGGGCTCTTGCGCCCCAGGGGTACAACTTATACCCCACTGCGGGGTATGTTCTCGCACAGCCTGATAGCCCTCTCCAAATGTGGTGATTCACATGTTTCTGCGAAATTCTCTCTTGGAGATACAATCCGTCAAAGTCGGCCGCAATGCATTGTCTATGCGAGTTTTTTCGGGCGATATTTCGCCCGGTGTGCGAACATCGTACGCCCGAGTCGCTTATAAAAGTCATAGCACACCATTCCCGAATAGGCCGCACGATTTGACACCTCTTTTGCGGGTCTGTGACAAAAACTGCGGGACTAGTTACGCGCCGAAATTTGTACGGAATCTATAAGAAGAAAAAGAAGAATAATAAGTATGTGAGATAATACAAGTGATGCTTTGCCTTCGGCAAGCACCACTAATAATAAGATTAGATAGTAGATCAGTAAGTTGGCTTTTTCAAGCCAACTTAATAATATGATAAGAGACACCAACTTTCAATATCAAGCAGCAAAACAAACTGTTTTGATCAGCTAAAAATAGCTGGATGGAATGGACGCAGATGAGACCAAAACAGACCCACAGAATTTAGAAATGGCCCCGCCGCCCAGTTTTTTACAAGAAAAAGGTGGATAGTAAATCAGTGAGGGAGTAATTTCGACTGACAGAAAAACTGACCAATCATATCTTTCCTCTTTCCTTGTTATCACTAACTTTATGACAAGTTCGGCCCGCTGTGGGGATCTCTCGGGGAAAAAAAAAAAAATATATATATATACAGTGTACGCTGATAAACTAACTTGCTATTATTCATGTCATGATGGAAGCCACAAATAACATAAGTGAGGACATTTACTAGGCCGCTGAGCCAATAATAATATTATTTATTATAAACAGCGCTGTCGTGTTGTCTTAAACACATTACATTTGTTGGTTTTGTGTGATGGGAGGGAGTGTCTGTACTTTTTGCCCCCTGAAGTGCAGATATTGTGTGATGATGCATTTATAATGAGGATTTGCATTTGACTTCAATTTAGCTGTTTTATTTTGGCGATATCAATCACTCGCTGTGTTGTTTTGTTGTGGTTGCACATCGGACGAGAAGTACAGTGGTGCCCTGGAATGTGGAACACATATCACACCACTGAACGCCATCTATAGCACAATGAAATCATGGAATTTATTAGAGCCACAGAAAGACAAACGTTTTGGCTGAAAAAATGCACAATACACAATCTTCCAACCTAGGATGAAGTCATTATATACATGTAATTTATGGAAAATGAGCTGAGGCACTCTGTGGCGCAGCAGGAGTATGAAACAGTGCCCAGAAGTCGGGATCTGCAGAAAGTCGCCAAGTGCATAACAGTCATGGAAAACAGTTTTAAAGATGTGGTGCGGCGGTGCAGGGCTGCACATAGTCATCCGGTGGTGCAACTGCCTTAAAGGGCCCCCTGAAGTGCCTTGAATCACCCAGCATTAGTTCTATGTGTTGATGTAATTTCAACTGAAACATGAAGAGAGGCGGGACATATCTAGCAGCCCCACCCCCTTTTTTAAAATAGCCAATAGCATTTTGTTTATCTGCCTGGGCCAGAGCCATTGAGGCCCCCCCCCCCCCCCCTTGGTAAAGCCGTCATTTGACAGCCACAGTCTAATAGACTACCCCCTAGAATTCAATATGAAACTCTTAGTAAAACAAAACAGTGGTGATAATCATGCTGAGGCTGTGTACTTTGTAAAGTTTTTAATACATGCTGACTCGTGCATATGATCCATGTGCATATGAAACAACATGAAACCAGACCTCATTTGCAACAATCAAAAGCTTATGTCACGGGGTGACTAAGCTTAAGGGAGTGGAACCATAACGTAAACGGCGAGTGTCCCTTGGGGGAATGGTTTTTGGGGATGAACACAGTCAGCAACAAGATGGTCGATCTTCCCGGGTTTAGAAAACAAACTAGTTTATGAGTATTTGTAACAAGAAATGGGAACAGGTGTACGGGTTTAATCGACGTGGACTTGTGATTGGTAACTAGACTGGTTGGAGTACTTTACCCCAGGAAACAGCAGGATGAGAGAAAAGGACGGGTGCATACAGAGGAATGAGATTCAACTGGAGTGAGGACGTCCGGAAAGCGGGCAAGTTGTGAAACTACGTGTTTGGACCACTTTGAGTTGAGCGATGAAGGCGTAAGGACTATTGTTTAAAAGTGAAGCTTAGGAATTGGATCGGTAGTTGACCGACTCTGTGGACGTGAGGAGATTGAAGATACCACCCTTGACAGAAAAGTGCTTTCTGTACATATTGAGGAGACTGTGTAGCTAACGCTGGAAACTAATAGTGCGGTGACATGGCGACTCTACACATGGCTGGTCCTCTTCACCTTGCTCCGCTGACTCCCTCGACTGGTAAATAAGTTAGCCCCGTGTGACGGCAGACTGGCATCTCTTATGCGAGCTGGTTATTTCATGACACAATAAGGTAGCTGTGTGACTCCCCACTGTGCGAGGTTATTGCTCCATACTTTGTTTACACTGTGTGTTATTGCATGGTGCTTGTTTGTAGGTGGTCATATGCTGTGCATGTTTGGTTGGAGTATCCACCTTGTATGAATACTTCGAGTGCAGTTTCATTCACGAATATACTTGGGTAATTTCTCTCACTGCAACAGGAGTGTGAGACACATTGGCTCGGAGTGTGTAATAAAAACGGCTTTGCCTAATAGTCCATCCTTGTTATTCCCCTGTCAGCAGATTTATACCAGGAAGGGAGTATTGCCGTTGGTCACCAAATTAACATATAACCTGTACACTGCTGTCCTTGTACCAACCACCTTTTCTATATATTTTGCCTATAAAAGGAAGATTAGATATTGGTCTATAATTGCTCAAAATAGTGTTATCAAGATTTGCTCTTTTTAAGGAGGGGCTTTACAACTGGCAGTTTACCAGGGAGTTTGGAAATGTCCCCATGAAAGAAGTTGAGGCGTTTCACCACTTCTAAGAGAGATCTGCTTCTAAACAGTTAAGAGCACACTTTTGAAAACAGATGTGGGAAGTGTGTCAAGATAGCAGTTTGACGATTTTAGGTGCTGCACTATTTCTTCCAAAAATTTTTGCTATCAATTGCTTCAAAAATAACATATTACGATCTTTTTGATATTGCGTCCAATCTGTCTGACCTCTGCATTTACTTGGATGTGGCTAATCGCCTTCCTGATATTAATGATCTTCTCAGAAAACGAAGGAAGCAAACTCATTGCATTTGGTAACTGAGAGCATTTCACCTGGGAATCTGACATTGGGGTTTTGTCAGTCTCTAACAGTGGCAAAAGAGTACGAGTGTTGTTTAGTTACTGTTTTTATAAAGGTTTGAGAAAAATTCTGTCTAGCTGTGGCTAGTTTCAACATTAAAACATGAAGGCTGTCTTGATAGATGCTATAGTGAATTTCAAGTTTCGTCTCTTCCGCCACATCCCACCGCTCGGTCTTTTTCCTGCATTGGTCTTTTCATAGTCTGAACTGCTGTTGATCTTCTCCAAACTGGATTGCTGTCTGTTGTTGGTTTCTTACTAGACTATTATTGGAGCAATATCACTCAAATAACATTCTTAACTTTTTGAGTTAAAGGAATCACGGAGAATATCAACAGAGTCTGGCAGAAATGCCGTGGTGTTAGAGATATAGCCTCCATAAACTGCACGACTAGTGTTCTCGTTAATGCATCTCCTTTCGTGACAGAGACAGATCTAGATTCAGTGGTAGCAGAGATCAATATATCACAGAAAATACAGAAGTGGATCAGATAGTGCTACGTCCTTAATAACTATGGTGAATGTTTTAGACCCCTACTGATGATTAATCTAGGGTGTGTCCACCCTTGTGTGTGGGTCCATGCACATGCTGAATCAGGTCAAAAGTGTTTAGAACCGTTATCATTTCTTTTGTAATTTTGCAAAACAGTCAAACTCTGAGGAAATCATTGATAGCATTTCTGTGACCTCTTCAACAAAGGCTGGAGAGTATTTTGTGGAGGCCTGTAAATAATAATAAACAGAATGCGTTGGAGCACCTTTCAGCACAATCCAATCCCCTAGATATTCAAAAAGACAAGTACTGACCAAAATGACTTTGCTTGCATTGAATAGACATCTTTAAAAATAGAGCAGCTACACCTCCACCTCTCCTAACAGTCCTGCAGACACACCCATGAAAGTAAAGTTTAGGAGGGGCTGCTTCATTGGGACTGTTGCACTGCAGCTGTCTTCCTAGCCATGTTTTCATTTAGAAATCAAAAAATCCCGATTGTTTGTGGTTATAAAATCATTGATTAGAAACTGATTTATTTTTTTAGTGAGGCGAATGTTTAAAAAATGCTAACTTGACTGGCAGTACTTTGTGTGTTACATCAAAGCTTAGTTTGATGCATTATAGACTGCAGATTAGATGAGTTTGCCCTTCGGCTTGAAAAGACCTTAGACTTTTCTATCACGTGATAAAAACTGAAATAGAGAAAGCTCCAGGCACACTGGCACACCATATCACTGAGAGCTGCTATCATTTGTTTTTTGGTTCACCTACAGCGGCATGTTTTTTTTTTTTTTTTGGGGGCCCTGTCGTTGTGGCAGCGGTCGGAGAGCTCTCACAGGGAGCAGGGCCCACCAGGCTTTGGTGGTTGGGGGGCCCGCCCGTTTTTTTTGGTGATATTTGCGGGCCCTTGCAGCGAATGAGTGAGAGAGTTTAGTCCCACATACACCCCAATTCCTCCTCCATTTTCTGTGAGAAGCACAGAAGTGGAGCTGCTGGAGAGAGGGATAATTTGTCCGGTGAGAGGGGCTGTGTCTCTGGTGTTTCCAGTGACTGTTATATGTTTCCTGGCTACCCTGGCTTCCCTGGCTGGTTTCCAGAAGGTCGTCCTGGTGCCGAGTCTTGTAGCTGTTTTTGATACATCACAGTCCTGTCTGTGAGGAGCTCTGTGGGCAGGGTTCAGCCGGGATAGTGTCCATCAGCAGTGGCTTGTTGTGGCTTGGATGGTTATCAGTGTCCTTGTGGGATATGTCAACCACATGATGACTCGGACCTGGTGTGTGTGTGCTGAATGCAATTGACATACTCTGCTGAAGGATGGCGTAAGCAGAAGTAGATAATTGTCCCTTAATCACTCCTAGCTCCAAGTTTGTTAGGGTGGATGGGCCATCTGGTTTAAACAGTTTTCTATGGCCCCAGAACAGATTGAAGTTGTCGATGAAATTCACTCCGTTTTATATTGCAAGATCTTTGTAGCCATGTGTTCAGCCCAAGCAACCGTGAAAACATATTTGTTCCCCTTGCTGGAAGTGTCCACTGATGAACGACTGAACTTTGAAGAGTCTTCGAAAGTGTTTCAAAGAGTTCACTGAACTCCTTCTTAAGGATTTTTCTGACTGCTCTTTTTTTTTTTATTGCGAAAATATCATTGCTTGTCCCCACATGGATGATGATTCGATTTGCAGTCTTGTGTTTCTCAGAATGTTCCTGAAGTTCCTTGTTCACATCAGAGAAACTGTTTGCTTGAGAAGGCAGCATGTTGTTTTAGTCCTGCTACTGATGTTTCTGATAATAGAGTCACCCATTATCAGAGTCCTGGGCCGGCTGCGCTCTGAGCTGAATGCCGCTGTCTCCTCGACCTTGACGCCTGTTATTAGCGGTGTTAGCTGGCTGGCTGATCCGATACATTTTTATCACATTTGGGGATTCCTCACCCGCATTCATTAATGCTTCAAATCTGTCTCTCAAGATTTATGAGGGGTGGTTAGAATACCAGTATTTCACAAGCCTTGTCATAGTCGAATCTGGGGTATAGGACTTGCTACAGCAGCAAATACAGAAACTCCTGACAATCTGACTGTCTCGTGTTCCTTTGGGTCTCGCTCCTGTTTGTGCCATCAATTAGTGTGGGCATCAAAATTTTTCGGCTTGTTCCTCTCACACTTGGTATAACCGTTGAGATTCAGAAGATTCATGGGACTCACCGCTGTATGCTGAGAGGGGTCCATGACCGATGGTCTGCTGAGTGTTCCGCCTGTTTTGGAGTCCATCAAGTACTTTGTTTCAAGAACCACAATCCTTTGTAGAAGTCTTTGCAGCAGTTCATGCAACTAGTATATTCACATGAGGCCCCAAATTTGTCTCTCTCTTCTGTGTGAATGTAGGGCAGTTGTTTTCCCCCCGTCTTCCGGAATGGTAAGCTGCTGGCAGTGGCCGGCAAGTCTTTCTTTTTTGTAGTATAATTCTAGTCCCAACGAGTTTTTTAGTGTTTAGTGTTTTGTGCCAAAAATCTGTTTGTTTGAGCACTGTGCTGATCTGCTGAAGTAGAAATCTTAGAAAAATCTGAGAAAAGTACAGAAATAAGAAGCAAAGCGCAGAGTCAGTAATCTAGAACTGTCCGAACGGTAGCAAAGCCTGAAAGTAGGATTTCTCATAATACCAATGATAAAGGTTGGCTTACATGCAACGTAAGTTTCTCCTGGCTTCACTGATACATGGCAGCAATGCACAAATTGCCAGACCATCAATTTAGTGTAGGCAAGTGGAAGTCACGTAAACCGTTGGAACATTCACCGTGCGTAAGGAGGTCAGGGAAATGTTAGCGCAGCGTCTCTCTAGATTCTGCTCTACAAGGCAGCAATGTAGGTGGTTGAATCACTTGAGTATTCAGACGGACTCACCCAGCCGGCTGAGGTGTACTAACACTAAGGAAAGTGGACCTTACATACAACAGAAGTTATCTGGGCTCCACTGCATACAGGACGCAGTGCAACATGGTGCAGGTCACTTTAAGCATGTTCAGACAGATTACAAGCATCACATGATGATGAGGAGAAGTCAACTGTATATACCGCAGCGGTTTATAACAGCATCGGCTCTCTAGGTTCTGAAAGGTAGTTTTTACTCAGCTGAAACAAATACGGTCAACTCAAATGGATACCTTGCAAGTTGTTCAATCTGGTGTCCGAGTGCATAACAGCACAGAGACAGCGCTCATTAAGAATATTAAAATGATATTCGCTTAAATTCTGACTCTGGCAAAATATCAGTGCTCAGTATGGCTGATATCTCAGGTGCTGCCGTTTGACACTGTCGATCATAACATACCTACTAGAGAGAACTGGAAAACTTTTCGGTCGCTTTTCCTGTTATGGTACTCAAATGTGTCACTGTCATACTTTGAGCTGGGAGAAGGCTAGTATGTGAGTCTAGGAGAGCATGAAGTCTAAGTGGACGTCCTATGACATGCGGAGTCCCACAAGGCGTCAATTCGGCACCGCTCTTTTTTAAGCCTGTATATTGTCCCACTAAGTCAGAATAATGAAAGAAAGAACCAAATTGCCTATCACGCTATGCTGATGATACGCAGATTTACCTAGCCTTATCCGCCAATACCACTACAGCCCCATTGACTCCCCTGCCGAATGCATATGATGAATATTAATAGTTGGATGTGCCAGAAACTTCTTCAGTTAAACAAGGAAAAAACTGAAGTTTATTGCATTTGGAAACAAAGATGAAGTTTTCAAGGTGAATGCATACCTTGACTCAAGGTGACAAACAAACTAAAAATCGAAGTCAGGAATCTTGTGGTGTGATTCTGGAGACAGACCTTAGTTTCAGTGAGTCATGTCAAAAGCAGGAAACTAAATCAGGAATACTATCATCTAAAAAACATTGCAAGAATTAGATGTTTTGTTGTTTCCAATCAAGACTTAGAGAAGACTTGTTCATTGCCTTTATCACCAGCAAGTGTGACTACCTGTACCATGGTCTCCTCACCGGCCTTCCCAAAAGACCATCAGACAGCTGCAGTCTCACCAGAACGCTGCTGCCAGGATTTCTGACTAAACCAGAAAATCTGAGCATACATCACACCAGTCCCTCAAGGTCCTATACACTGGCTTTCCAGTTACATTTAGGATTGATTTTAAAGTACTTTTACCCGTTATAAATCATCACTCAACGACCTACGGACCCCAATAATATTGCAAGATATTTTCACAATGAATATATAACCTCACAGACCACGATCAGATCATCTGGATCGAGTCAGTTAGGAAATACCAAGGTTCACACAAACAGCAAGGGGAGTCCGCCAAAACATTAGTCACATTTAAATCTAACAACGTCAAACCTCATCTTTTGAGCTGTGTATTTGGTTGAATGAGCAACTGTGCGTGTCGGAATTGCAGTTGCACTTGAATTTCACATATTTCACTACGTAGTCTAATGTAAGAATCAATTTTCTCTATTTTTAACTGTTTAGATTCAGTTTTAAATAAGTCAATTGTTTAAATCATTTTCCAAGGTTTTTTAAAAGTGCATTGTTTTTATGTTTTTAAAATTGCTTGTTTTTATTTTTGTTATGATTTTTTCTTCATGATTATTTTTACCTTCTTTTATGTAAAGCCTTTGAATTACCATTGGTGTACGAAAGGTGCTATATAAATAAACTTGGCTTGCCTTGCCTTGCCTTGCCTATTATAAAACCCCATTCCGTCTGGTGAGTCTGTACGCTGTACGCAACGGGAGTCGCATGCGGTTGCATTGTGCCTTGTACTGACAGAGCCGGGAGATCACATTGTTGTATCCAGTTTAGTCCTGCCCCATGCTGTTTGTACGCCCCACCGCCTGGTGAGCCGCTGTTTACACTTTAATTGACATCATAATCTGTGCAGTGTTGTCTTTGTGCCTGGACTGAGCTTGAGAGGCTTGTTGATGTTTAAGCTAAAGCTGCCCCGTCACTGTTACGCTCTAACCGTCTGACTGAGTCTGGAGAGCCGTTGTTGTAATTAAGCTAAAATTGCTCCATCACTGTTACGACCCAACCCGTCTGAGCTTGGAGAGAAGCCGTTGTTGTATCCAGTGTATACTGCCCCATTGCTTGTTATGCTCCAAACCGGCCTGGTGAGCCGTCCCCGTTGTAACGCGCGGAGGAAGACATTTGCACTATAACCTGTATAGTGTTGTCCTGTGCCCGCCAGAGCCTGGAGAGCCATTGCGGTATCGGCTGACCTCCCCCCTTTGTTATTGTCGAGCTCTAATTGGCCGGCGAGTCTGCCAGCTCCACCGAATTGGACCTGAAACAGGTGTATCCCTCCCTGCACCAGCAGAGCGTAGAGAATGATTGTGCTGTATCCAGGCCAGCCATTTGTGGCTGTCTTATATCCAGCAGAGACTGGTAGCCCTTCCTAACAGAACAGTTACCTGTAGATTGTGGACCGACATCTGTGGAGGACCGTTCGATCTCCCTTTCATACTACGGCTGTCTGGCCATTACACTGCCCCTGCATCAGTGGAACTCAATAAATTGTTCACCGCTTTAAGTCGACTTATTTGTGCAGGTCCCCCTCTGCAGGCTTCAAAGCGCCATCTGGCCACAGGGCCGACCGTCCCTATTGCTCCGCTTTTCCTTTTCTTTGTTACAACCCTTTTTAGACTTTTCTTGCAAAGAAATACTTTTAATAAAGGAAACTTCATGTGTTTTAAAACACATCTCCTTTCTTGCCCTGGTCTTTTGTTGGGGGGATACGTGTGCTCCGCTTTGTTTCACCTGTCTGAATCATTGCCTATTGCCTACATTGTGCACTACGAGCCATTCACTGTACAGTTAATACTAACACTGTGAATAAGTGACCAATCTCAGCCTGTCAGCTTTCATGTCATCTTTATAGTGCGGGGCGGGCGCTTCAGATTCTATAGAGCATTTGAATTGATCAGAAGATTTGATGAGCAATGAAGATACATGTGACGTCACAGCAAAAAACGAGCCGTTTTGGCGGAAGTGACGAACTGCAAGTTCCAGAATGCTTGTGTCGTCTAAATTCGTGAATTTTGTCACTGTTTTGGAGCACCCTGCTTAAAGAAACCTTAAGACTAACATATGGATACTAACACCCAAACACTTTAATTTTGATTGTCTTGGGTACTTTAACCCTGCCTGGGGCTGACTAACGCTAATATGCGTGTATTGAGAACATCTTCGTCCATGAGAACACCAAAAAGAAACTTAAATTACACTTTCAGTTTTGTCGTACGGGGGGGGGGTGTGGAGAAAGAGCAATACTATCAATCGAATCTGTATAAGCAGTTCCTAATTTATTTGATATAGCACACATAATACAACAAAACGTTGTGTTTTAACAACTGTGCATTAATAAAAAAGAAAAAAACATGGTGCGCTGTCGTGCAAGCTTGTCTGTGTGATCTTATCATTTAGAAACTTTCATTAAAATGAACTGTTAACTCAGCCAATACTCAACCACAGAGTAGTGAGCGGAGTATCTAACAGAACAGGTTGACATGTCCTACTTTTAAACTAAGCAGTCTTATCGAAAACAATATGCTGTGCTAACGTAGCCATATGCGAACCACGCGATGTCCAATCTTATCATGTCTCCCTTCATTATATCAATGTGACCATGCCACGCGCCCCGAGCGCGCTATTGACATTTCAATGTTCCACGTGAAGCTGCGCGGGTAAACGCACCCAACAACAAACAAAGCAGCAAGTTTTTTACATTTTAAGTGCATTTTACTTTGCACTTCGCGCTGAGAGGAATGAGACTGAATTAACCGCAGAAAAGACTTACTGTGACAAATAAGAAATAATTCACCTCAAGAAGCTTCGGTTTACCTTTGGATTATTGATGCAGTGGCTTGATCAAGCAGAGATCCTAAAACATAAGTAGGTCTTTTTTTATTATCCTACTTGTATTAGTTTTCACATAACCTGTACCACATTTTACTAGTTAGACTTTTTTCAAACTATAATTCCTGACTAAATGTTTTTTTATATTATATAACATAAACAGCAATACGATATAAAACAAATATTGTTGCTAGCCTAATATCAGTAAGAATGGTTAGATAGGCTATTCTCTGTTCACGATTATAGCCACATATGTTTAGAACTATATACAGTATATTTTATAGGCCTACATACAAAGCATGCGTGTATTTATGAATGTAACTTTATGAAAGCTTCTGTTCATAAATATCTACTCTGGTGTAAGTATTTTGAATGTGTTATACCCGGGATCCTCTTAGGTGTAAAATTATTAAGTAAGCTGTAAATATCACTGAGAATATGTGTGCTAGGTGGTAATTGTGTTCTTTTTTCTATAAATTAGTAACTAGTATCAGTGACCATCACCCTAATGTTAATAATGTAGTTTAAAAAAAAAATATTTTTGTCCTCAGAGTCTTTCTTGTAAATCTTCTCTCTCAGGTCACACACCTGGCTGAAAGGCTCATTATGCAACACAAATATCAGGGCATGTCAAACCTTCTCTAGGCCCCCCAAAAACACCCTCAGGCCCCAGAGGGTTACGGCTGGATAGCCTCTTGTTTCAGAGTGTGAAGTGTCAAATTGTCAAAGATTGCCTACGGGTATAAGATAGGCGACAGGCATTCACTCATCAGATTTTTTGCTTCGAAGTCGAGTGGATGAAGAAATCTCAGCAGGCATTTTCTCTCCGTAAGCTGGAAGAAGAGGCTGTTCTGGGTGGCTTTATGACACGTTCAGCTGTGTCCCTGTTAATTCAGCAATTTCCTGGGCTTGTTTCATCAAAAAAGAGCAGTTTTTGATCATGATCGGTTTCGTGTCTTTTTAAAGATGCCGCTACGGCCATGTACTTTTGGGTGTGGTCATTACTTGGCTTCTACTGATGGCCACAATAGTTGTCTTCAGTGTCTGGGCATCCAGCATGCTGAGGATGCGTTCGTTGGACTTGTTCATGTGTTCCCGCAAATGATGTACATACAGTCCCTGCAATCACACGCCTCGCCTCCTTAAGGACCAGCCTTCCCTGTTTCTTTTTCTCAGCCAGATAGAGACCACTGGCGGGTCTTTTGGGTGGATCTGAGTGATCATCAGTGAGAGCCTCCACGCCACGGTCCCGTTGCCCCACTGGCTATCAATCCCTCCCGTCAGAAACTGTCCTTCCTGTTTCGCAGCATGTATCGGCTTTCATATGGCGGAGCCCGAGAGAAGAGCACGATGTCAATCACAGCATCGGGGGATTACCTTCAGCACCTTCTCCCGGAGGAGGGCCGTGGTGTAGAATCACTTGGTTTTACTTTTGTTTACTGTTCACCACCATTGACCCCAAGGACGCAGTGGTACCCACATTTTCAAAGAGCTAATTTCCTTTTCCTCTGGGACACATCGGGCTCGTTGTGGTTGACAGTGAGAGATGTGATGCCTGCCTAACTCTTGCCCGTCATAAAACCCTCCTAGCACCAGCAGCACAAGCAAGTTCTGCAGTTTGGAGACGCAACGCCTGTCCCCACGCAGTCTCAGGCCGGTTCCTCCGAGGACATGGGGAGTTTCCTGCTTGTGATGAGCCAGAACGCGATGCCTTCTGGGCCATCCAGACATGACTTCCACCACGCTCTAAACACCGCTGCAGGCATGTCGACTGTTTCTTGTGTGTTGCCACTTACACGGAAGGCTTGGGGACATGGGCTTGCGCTTCCCAACGCCATTCTGGTTGGCTCATTTGGGGAAACCCAGGTTTTTCCGACTTGGCTACGGCTATTCATTTCGAAGGAAGGCGGACGCTCCCAATTACAGTGTGCATCCTTGAGGACTTCGGTGGCAGTCCAAGACGTCCCTGTTCTGTGCGAGGAGATTGCTGGTCTTACATGTGAATGGTGCAATCAAGCCACTCACCTCCAGCCGAGATGGAGTTGGGGTTTTACTAGCACTTCATCGTGCCCAATGAAAGGCGGTGGCCTTCGACCTAATTCTGTATTTGTGAGTTTTGAATCGGGCCCTTCACACGCTCCTGGTTCAAGGAGTGGCTAACGCAGAAGCGGCATCATCAGAAAATGCATCCAGCCCAAGGATTGGCTTTGCACCGGTTGAACCTGGAAGGATGCCTGTACTTTCAAGTCTCGATCCTTCTCCTTGACACAGGCCATTCCTTCAGTTTGCATTCGAGTGTTGGTGGCATGGGGGCAGTACAGGGTCCTCCCCTTCGGGCTGTACCTGTCAACCTATGGTCTTTACGCAAGGTCGTGGAGTGCTTACTCAGTCCCAAGAAGAAAAGCCGGTGCCCATAGGGGGTGAGGGTTCACATTCCACCACCGGAGTGTGGGCTTCCTCTTAGTCCTTGCTTTCTTGGCAGACATCTGTAGAGCTGCGCGGCTGGGCGACACAGAACACACTTCACACTAGATTACTATAGCTGTGCGAGCCAGTTTTCTTCCTCTGGTGTGGGGTATAGGTAACGTGTGCACGGGATGTCAGTTCCTATTATTGAATTGGAATTGAATGTGATCGCCTTTTCTCTCACAGGCGAGTTCTCTGACGGCGAACCTCCGATCTCAGCATCCTCCAGCACCCTCCAGGCAGTTTCCCCTGCCCAACTCGGAGAGCAGTCTGCACACCAGGCACATGATAGGTTAACTTGCTCCTTTACTGGGCTACGTGTTCCATCATGGCTTGATTTCCCCTGCAGCTATCCCATATGTGTGGCTTCCACGTAAGTGTTTCGTGGCTCCAGGCGAACCCGTTCCTTCCTGCACAGGACACAATTCTGTAATGCTTTTGCGCTCGGCAGTGGTTCTTCCCTACTCTCAGGTAGGACATGCCGCAGCAGTCCCATTCACTATGAGTACTGCCACAGGCCCTGGGTCAGTCCATATCCAGTGTCCTCCACATGATACCATACCTACCCTTCAGGTAGACATGTGGCCCTTCCGTAGTGCCCCTTCTCTCTCAGAAGGCTCGCTTCCCCCATTATTATACTGCCATAGCTGTAAAAACAAACAGGAAAGGTGTGAAGCATACTTTCATAAAGGTGAAAGTGATAAGGTGTAATAATTTCTCCTTTAGCAAATTATTTTACTGCCGCAGGAATGGCGGCCTGTTGCGTATCTCCAGCAGCGATTACTCACTTGTGGTCACTTTGGCGCCAAGGTCAAACTATTTGCGCTGGTGGAATGGGACGGTTTAGGAAGTTTTGCGTAGTCACCTGTCCTGACATGCTGTGGTTGTCACACTTGCAATGCCATAGACGTTGTGCGGGGTTCGGTTGTGGGGTGGGCGCTTTTCCATAGACCCCCATATGTCATCCACGTCATCACAATAAATCGTAGTAAACTGACAGAATAGGGAACATCTCGGTTACTATTGTAGCCCTCATTTCCTTGATGGAGGGAATGAGTATGTTATGGTTCCCCATGCCACAACCTCGCACCATCGCTTGGCTGCAGGGATGAGTTCCGGCTCCCTCATCATAAAAACTGATGAGTGGTGAACCTCTTGGACTATTATACTGTCCGGCACAGAGTAGCGGCTCTGGTATGCAAAATCCACTAGCCAAATTTCATTGGTTGTTTTCTCATAATCAGAGCGGATTCGGGCACCCAGAAAGACCCCCATATGCGTCATGACATAACATCTCCATTCCTCCATAGGCCCCATAGGGTTCCGTACGGTAACCAAATGTTATACTTACAACAACACTTTCTTGTATTGAACAGTTTGTAGCTGGCTAAATTACAAGTTCTAGTTATTGGACAATTATGCATACACTGCAGGTGCGTAGTGAAAAGGTTCTAGTTTGCTCCCATTTAAATTGTTTCATTGAACAAGTTCTTGAATGAAGCAATGTCCATTTTCTAGTGTTCATTGAAAAGTCTTGGGGGAAAAAATAGATCCAACATGCAAACATTATGCACTGCTGCTTGACTTTCCTCCGGTAGGAATGTTTCCTACGCTTCTCTCTTTCTACTACTACTTTTTTCTTGCTCTCTTTACACTCTCCATTACTGATGACCCTTTAACAAAACAGCCTCTCTCTTCACAGGATCAGAATCTTGCTGAGCCTGGTAACGCCGCTGTTTTTCTGCGTGTTGCTAATCTTGGCATTTTCCTGGGACACAAAGTGATTTTTATCTTTAAATCTCTTAAGTTTATATTTGCTAAATTACTGTTCTAAATGACTGTTCATCTAGTGTTGAGTAAACTCCTTTACATTTATCTTACAAATTATACTTTTAAATTGTTTGTAAACAATACTCTTTACACAGTTAATGAACACAGCTAAAACAACAAACTGACTTAACTAAACAATGACACTATTGCATTTTTTTCTGACTCTGTTGCATCACTAAATCATTATGTTTTTGTTTATCACTGTAAAGCTGCTTGAAACAATATATATTGTATAAAGTGCTACATAAATAAGGGTGATCTGTAGCAATTAGGGCTGCAAAACGATTAAAATCATTCTGCTACTGTCATCATAAATTAAGTCATCATTAAAACTGAGAGGGCCTGCTCCAGAGACAGCCATGCATGTCCATGCCATGATACCACCTCCACCATGCTTTACAGATGAGGTGTATGCTTGGGATCATTTGCAGTCCTTTTTGCTCCACACTTTTGCTTTCCCATCACTTAGATAAAGGTTAATCTTTGTCTCACCTCTCCATAAAAACTCAGTTCCAAAAACTCTACTGGCTCACCTTTGTGATTTTTTGCAAACTTAATCTTGCCTTTCTATTTTTGGTGCTGGTCAGAGGTATGCATTGGGCTTGCTTTAGCCTCTGTAATTCTGTGTCAAAGTCTCCTGCCAACAAAGATTGTCAGAGCATCTCCCCAGCTATCTGGAGGTTGTTGGTGATTTTACAGAAACGTATTTTAGGGTTCATTTTCACAGCTTTCTGATTTGTTTGTCATCAACTACTGTTGTTTTTCTTAGCCAATCAGGTTGTTGTTGGCTGCTGATATCACCAATGGTTTCCACAAGCTCTAACTGACTTCCTATTTTCTTTTAGCAACCAAATTGCTTGCTGTTCTCTCAAAGTACGTCAGCTCCCTCATCTTCATCCTGGTTTGTGTGTTCATTGAAGCAAGACTCAGAATACAGAAGCAATGGATATAATGATACAAACACATTCCCTGTTTTTAATATCTGACGAATTAATGCAACAGGACATGGCTGATGACCTGTGAGCAGGGCAGTCCTTTGGGCGGTGCAACTGGTTTGACCGCATCAGACCCCACCCTCCAGGGGGCCCCACAGCATGGGAATATACAAACCCTATTCCAAAAAAGTTGGGACACTAGTTGCACAAATTGTGAATAAAAAAAGAATGCAATGATGTGGGATGTTTCAAATTTCAATATTTTATTCAGAATGCAACATAGATGACATACAAATGTTTAAAACTGAGAAAATGTATTATTTTAAGGGAAAAAAAGTTGATTTTAAATTTCATGGCATCAACACATCTCAAAAATTGTGTGTGTGGCATCCCCTCTTCTTTTTATAACAGTCTCCAACGGTCTGGGGGACTGAGGAGACACAGTTGCTCAAGTTTAGGAATAGGAATGTTGTCCCATTCTTTGTCAATACAGGCTTCTAGTTGCTCAACTGTCTAGGTCTCTTCTTTTGTCGCATTCTTTCCTCTTTATGAATGCGTCAAAGTTTTCTATGGGTGAAAGATCTGGACTGTCGGCTGGCCATTTCAGTACCCGGATCCTTCATTCTACTACGCAGCCATGATGTTGTAATTGATGCAGTATGTGGGTCTGGTCATTGGTCAAGTTGGAAAAATGCAAGGTGCTTCCCTGAAAAAGGACGACATCTGATGGTAAGCTATGAGTTGTTCTAGAAACACTTGGATATACCTTTCATCCGCATTGATGGGCATGCTTTTTCCAGAATGTGTAAGATGCCCATGCCACACCAGCATGGCAAACCCCATACCATCGAGGATGCAGGCTTCTGAACTGAGTGCTGATAACAACTTCAACTGTTTGATTCGTCTGACCCACAGAACAGTTTTTTCCACCTTTTGACCACAGTCCATTTTAATGAGGCTTGGCCCAGAGGAAAACACTGCACTTCTGGATCATGTTTAGATTATAGCTTCTTTTTTGACTTATAGAGTTTTTTAGAGAGTCGGCAACGGTGGGTTGTGTCACACCGACTATGTTGTTCTGGAAGTATTCCTGAGCCCGATGTTGTGATTTCCATTACAAGTAACCATTCCTGTATGTGATGCAGTGCCGTCTAAGGGGCCTGAAGATCAAGGGCATACAGTAATGGTTTTCCCGGCCCTGACCCTTACGCACAGAGATTGTTTCAGAATTCTCTGAAACTTTGGTGGGATAGTATGCACTTTAGATGATGATTACAAAATTTTACTTCAAACTCTTTGCCAATTTTCTCTGAGAAAACTCCTTTTCTGATATTGCTCCACTATTTTTCGCCGCAGTATTGGGGGGAATTGGGTGATTCCTCCTCTGCCATCTTGACTTCTGAGAGACACTGCCACTCTGAGAGGCTCTTTTTGTACCCAATCATGTTGCCAACTGACCTAATAAGTTGCAAATTGGTCCTCCAGCTGTTCCTTATATGTACATTTAACTTTTCCCGGCCTCTTATTCGCTACCTGTCCCATCTTTTTTTGGAATGGTGTAGCTCTCATGAAATCCAAAATGAGCCAATATTTGGCATGACATTTCAAAATGTCTCACTTTCAACATTGATACTGTATGTTATCTATATTCTATTGTGAATAAAATATAAGTTTGTGATATTTTGTAAATTATTCCATTCCTTTTTTACTCACAATTTGTACAGTGTCCCAACTTTTTTGGAATCGGGTTTGGATTTAAAATATTAATGATATTAATAATTTTGGGAAAAAATAAGCATCATGATTTTTTTCAGCATTTCAGTTGATTTTATTTGGTTAGAGTTCATTCAATTAATTATCTGAACCTTATAAGGCTATACTAATTATTAGTTTTTTGATGCTGCGACCCAGTGCTGGCAGCTTTTGCACCTTATCAGTCACCCACCTAAATTGCTTAAAACATGGCGACAAGCCAAGAATGTTTTTGAAAGTACATGTCCTGGGGCTGAAAAAAAGGAGTAACAAAAAAACAAACAAAAAAAAAACAAGAATTACAGGCATCTTCAGAAGGCTCATTGGATCAATTTATTAGACAACGTGTGTAAACAAGGACTGAGGAGTGCAAAGTGAGAGAACATGATGAAAATGGAGGCGTCAGAACAGGAAAAAGGAGCAGGAGAAGATGGACATGCAGATGCACGGTGATGTTGTTCACTCCTCCTGAAAAAAATGGCCATGGTCAGATTGCTGCTGGTACAAGGTCAGACATCGAGTCAGCTTCAGTCACATACATTGAAAAAAACTGTGGAAAGACACCACTGACCCTGCTAATTGGCCAGAAAAGATGATAGACATGCTAGTGAAAAGATGGCATTTTAAAATCTCTGATGTAGCGGAAGCGCTACGTATTTCCATTGTGAAAACTGCCAATCGGAGAAAGCGTAGAAAGAAATTGGCCTCATTTCTTCTCAGATGCTGCTTTTTGCTTAGTGCTTTTGCTTGAAAAGTTGTATCTTTCCTTGCAAATCAACAACAACACCCAACTGGGAAAAACAAAATGTCATTTAATGACTGGAGTGCACTTTACAACAACGGTGTGTAAAGGTAAAGTGCCTAGGAATCATCCAATGATCACATGTGAAACTATGAGGAAATGACTTGCAGGAAATGCGCCGATGTTTACAGGGGAAGTACGGCCTTTTGTACAAGACGGGTGCTGGCTCATTAGACGTCGTTTATTGTGGTTAGCTCTCTTCTTGTGGGCTAGTACTTATATCACGAGAACAATCCTAGCATTTCGTGGTACAAACTCTACACAACTGTATTGAGACAAATATTAGAAACTTTTGGGTTAAATTTTAATGATTGCAAAATTTTGATCTACAATACTAAAGCATATCCGACGAGTTAAAAATGATCCTGCCCATTATTTTGGGCCTTCTACTCCAGAATGAAATAATTTCGAATGATGGGCAATAATGTAATCCTCTACAATACTTCCCTGTAATTCTAGACTGTGCGCACAACGCCAGACATGAGTCATCAAGAAACAAATGTCCCCGGTACTTCGATTTGGTAAATATGACCTTTTGCGAAGTAATCAGTCAGGGAAATTTGCTTGACTTCATACAGACTACATATCCGACAGATGAGGACTATCGTCCTCTCCTTGGCATCCATCATACAAGGGGGGGGCCTTCCTTATCATCACCTATCTCGGTGCAAGGATATGTTAGTGGTGCAAATCTGAAGGGACACAGTAAAGGTGTTATCAAGCCCAGAAATGTGTCCGTCCTCAATCCCTGTGCATTTTTCACCCCTGTGGATTTGTCACAGCCTGAATTTAGTTTTTGAAGCGGACATGGGAAAATCTTGTTCTAAAGCAATGACATTTTTCGTAGTGGTACAATGAATTTACACATTCTTTTCCATCTTCAACAAAATGAATTGGAGATTACTACAGAACCGCATTCATCCATCTCGCCTAAACCTTTGCTGACACACAAGATGTGTAATGTCGGAAAAAATAGAGAGTGTGTAAAAGCAATTCATTGCAGTCCCACTTTATTTTAAGTGGACTTAACTACTATGTACTTACATTCAAAAAATAAGTACAGTGTATTTACTGTGTTCTGCCATTTTTTGTGCAAACACTTTTTGGGACAAGTTTGGTGGTCTGGGTAGTGGGTTTATGGTAGGTTAAGGTGTCAGGGATGGGTCAACAGTGTAATTTTAAATGTATTTACAGAAATTAATTACATATGTAATTTACATGCAGGTATTTTTAAAATATAAGTACAATGTAAAAACATGTATGTACACAATAAGTGCATTGTACCAAATGATTTAATTTGAATGTAATGTACATAGTAGTTAAGGCCACTTAATATAAAGTGGGACCCGATTCACTACCAGACTAGTCAAATCAGGGATGCTTTACAACAGGAGATAGCTGATACCGACGATGATCCAAAGTTAAAGCAGCAAGCTGAGTCTCTTGTAAATTATAAGTTACAAAACTTTTAATTAATTTCCGCAATGGTCATTTGGTATGACATACTGTTCGCTGTAAACTCAGTGAGTAAACATCTGCAATCAAAAGATATGCAACTGGACGTAGCCCACACACTTGTTAAGGGATTCTGACCTGGACTATGGAAATTTGATAACGGAGTTTGCTGCAAGGAAGGCAAGAAAGATTCCACTTTAGCGTGATCGGTAAGTTATTCTTTAAAGCCTATGATAAATGTAATTGTGTTTGTGTGTGCACTTTGGGTTACTTTTGCCGTGATGAAAATGAAAAAAAGTAAAATTCGTGACATTTGCCAAGTTTGGTAACCCATACTCAGAATTGGTGCTCTGCATTTAACCAATCCAAGTGCACACACACAGCAGTGAGAAGTGAACACACCCCAAGAGCAGTGGGCAGCTATATCCAGCGCCTGGGGAGCAACTGGGGTTCAGGTCGGTCTTGCTCAAGGGCACTTCAGCCATGGTTATGTGAGGGTGGAAGAGAACGCATGCTGTTCATTAACTCCCACCCACCTACAACTCCTGCCAGCACCGAGACTCGAACCTGCGACCTTCCATTTACAAGTCCAACTCTCTAACCATTAGGCCACAGCTGCCCCGTATGTCCATATATCATTTTTTTTTTTTTTTTTTTTTTACTCTAGTTGTTAGCGCTGTTTGTCTGCTTGGAAAGAGTGGATAGCTGATTATTTTTCTTGTTCTTTACAAGTTCGAGTGAGAATATGCATTCTCAAACATAAAAAAATGTTCCATTGTTGTTGATTATACCTCATTTTGTTTGCAAAATTGATTGCATGATGTTTTTACTTGCCATCACAAACACTGCTGTTCGTTAACACGACAACTGCTTGCGTGTTTGTATAAAAAGTGGTTTTCCTGGATGAAAAGCAGCCAGTCGACTAGATTGCAAAAACTAATTGAGTAAAGTTGATTGGCATATAAATTCTGTTTGTGTTTTTGATAAACGATTCATTGTAGTAACATTTACTATATAAAGAGATTTGATATAAAAGTTGACCAAATAATCGCCAGGTAGAGCCTCACATCTTCCAGCGCACACTGGGCCCCACCCCATGCTTGGGACGGGCCTCTGCCTGTGAGGCAACTGTTCCAATACTTATGCTCACATCAGATAGGGGGATGAAACTCTAAAAGTCCTGAGCTTTTTAGTTAGTAAAACTTCTATGTGTTGAATCACCCAATAATAAAATGTGACATTCTGTAGTTTTGGCTCATTTTCATCTTTTAATCATATTTTCAGATTTCTTGAATCCACAGCAAACAGAGCAATTTTTTGTCATTACTGTCCCAATACTTATGGTGGGCACTGTATATTTTTGTGTTGTTTGAATTTTAATCATGATTAATCACATCCAAAATAAAAGTATTTGTATACATAATATATGTGGGTGTACTGTGTATATTTATTATGTATATATAAATACACACACATGCATGCATATTTTTAAGAAAAATATGTTACGCTTTTATATTAAATATATTTACATATGATATAATTTATATAAATATAAATATATACACGTCAGTGTTAATTTTGGCAGGCGAGTTTTTTGATTTAGTCTTAGTCTTAGTCTTGAGACGAAAATGCTTAATAGTCTTAGTCACATTTTTTAGTCATTTGAGTCTTTCATAGTTTTAGTCTAGTTTTTAGTCGACGAAAAGTCATTGCATTTTAGTCAACTTTTAGTCACTACTTTTATTCAATAGTTTTGTAGCCAAACTGTAGTTACCAGAATTTATTTTGGGGGGTGGTAGCGATTTTATATGTAGTTTTCAAATTAAAATAATCATTAATTCTTCAGACCAAATCAATTAAGCTTATGAGAAATTTGAATCAAGGACTAAATTTGGAAAATCTTGAATAAATTATGACAATTTTCATTTTTGGGTGAACTTTCTCTTTAAGTGAAAAAGGAGCAACTTATAAAAATAGTATATATATATATATATATATATATATATATATATATATATATATATATATATATATATATATATATATATATATATTTAAAGAAGCTCCAGTAAGACAAATACAATAGAGATACAAATTAAACTCATTTTTTTTCAGCTACTGTAGGTTTACTAACATGTATACATTTTTATTTAACCTCTTGATGGTAACTTATGACGATAGGTATTTAATTTGGGAATAGGCTGTCACGACCGGTACATTAACCCAGGAAACAGGCAAGGCAATGCAATGAAATTACTGACACACGTTCAGTTTCATGAATGAGGAAGTGGGGCATGCTGCGCTAATCGACAGAGAGAGAACACTTCTATCAGCATGATTTCGCTATCACGCCTTCACACATTAAAGTTAATCGCACCGAATTGATGACTCCGGGAAAAAACAAACGCAAACGGGACGTCTGGTTACTTTTATACCATAGCCCTTGGTGGCGAGACCATTGTTTCATTGATCTCGAGCGTTGCGTTTTGTCGTCTATCCATCCACTGCGGCGGCATACGACTGATATTCACGCCCGTTCTCCGCCCCCCCCCCCCCCCCCCCCCCCCCCTTTTTGACCCCCCCCCCCCCGGCCAGGGCCCCCCACTTGTCCCCCGCCCACTACCCGCCCCACAGTCCCCATTTACTAGTGCGAGGGGCGTCCTGGCGAGAGGCACCAAGGCCGGAATTGCTGAACCTGTACTAAAAGCAGTCACCAGTTGTCACCGTTAGGACTATTTTAATTCTTTGTAGAGAACGGTAGTCCTCAAAATCCGTGATTTATGTGGGTCCCCATGATGCCTGGGTTGTCCGTAGCGGTCGTCTGCAATTAGGAACCAAGTCAAACGACTGTGATTCCCGACAGCACCCCACCAGGCGTGAATTAGCTCGTCAACGACGTCTGCCCTCACGGAAAAAACGGTATTGTAAAACGATATTTAGCGTACATCAGGGCTGGTTTCGCTTTGCCTTCAGTAACGAAGTCTAACAGTTCCTTACATTTTAAAACACAGTAAATTTTTCAATATATGCAAATATATGTTTGTATACAATGCTTTGTGTGCTCTTACATCAGGGTTTCTTGCCTTTTTTATTTTGAGTGCTCCGTTTAAAAATGAATAGGATGTATCGACAACCAAGCTGAGTGATACTGATGATAAGTTTGTAATGTTTGAACCAATAAAGTGTATTCATAACCCACAATGCACTTTTTGCTTTACGTTGAACAATGACAATAAAAACATTACAAAAATTTATTGCTGGACTTCCTGAAAACTAACCCAAATCACTAATATTTATGTTCAAGTACTGTGTGACAGTCCAATATGGCCTACGCGCTACTACCCTCATTGCGCGTGTTCTTTATCTCATGTTGGTCTGGTTGCAGACTCAACGTTTCCGCCTGTCTCAGTATGATTATTTGTGCATTTTGGGGTTCAGTATGTGGTCCTCAAGATTAATTCTCCTCATCATTCCTCACTAGTTTAGTTCGCCGTTCACACTTTCTTCGGTTTGTTCGTGCCTGTCTCACTATTTCCCTACTGCTTGTGTTGCGTTCTTGCCTGTTTTGTGCTTAAATTTACCCTTGGTGTCGGTATATTTAAAGACTGTTTGCATCTTCAAGTTCATCTTCCTTTGGTGGCATTTATCTCATCAATCTCCCCATTCTTGAAACATGGTAGGCCCAGCGCTGCAACTTCCACACCCTTTGACTAGTTTCTTCCCTCTTGTCTGAGTATGCATTATGTTCAGTGGTGCCTTGGTTAGTATCTTCATTAGTCTGTTTATTTATGTTTTGGTCTGTGTTGGTCGGGTCTTGTCTATGGTATACGTGCCGCCAGCCTGTATGTGGAAATTACCTTTATGTGGATTAATTAAAGACCGTTTGACTTCATCACTTTCATGGTGTTCATTCAACACTGTTACGTGACAGCAAGGAATCACTCTTAATATATAAATCTTATAACAACGATTAACATATTTTCTGCAACATACAGTGGTGAAAATATTTATTTGATCCCTGTTGATTTTGTAAGTTTGCCCACTTACAAAGAAATATATTTTTTTAATAAGTAATTTTTATGGTAGGTTTATTTTTACAGATAGAGGCAGAATATCAACCAAAAAATCCAGGAAAAACACATTATATAAAGGTTAGAAATTGATTTGCTTTTCAGTGAGTGAAATAAGTATTTGATCCCCCTACCAACCAGCAAGAATTTTGGCTCCCACAGACTGGTTATGTGCCCATGTGGAACACAGATTAGTCCTGCCACTTTAAGAAGTTACTCCTAATGTCAGCTCGTTAGGTGTATAAGACACCTGTCCATACAATCTGTATTTGCCATTCCAACCTCACCCCACCATCATGGGCAAGACCAAGAGCTGTCAAAAGGGATGTCAGAGACAAGGTTGTAGATCTGCACAAGGCTTGAATGGAATACAAGACCATCGGCAAGAAGCTTGGTGAGAAGGAGACAAATGTTGGTGTGATTATTTGGAAATGGAAGAAATACAAAACAACCATCAATCAGCCTTGGACAATATCTTGCCTCATGGGGTAAGGATGATCATGAGAAAGGTGAGGGATCAGCCCAGAACCTCACGGGAGGAGCTTGTTAATGATCTTAAGGCAGCTGGGAACACAGTCACCAAGCAAACCATTAGTAACACATTACTTTGCAATGGACTGAAATCCTGCAGTGCCTGCAAGGTTCCCCTGCTCAAGAAGGCACATGTACAGGCCCATAAATTTGCCAAATAACATCTAAATGATTCAGAGAAGGCTTGGGAGAAAGTGCTGTGGTCAGATAAAACCAAAATTGAGCTCTTTGGCATTAACCCTCTGGAGTCGGCTAACATGGATAACGCGTTTTGAGGCAAATTCTCCTGATAAGACCGAAAAGAATTTAAATTACACTTTCAGTTTTGATCGTACTGGTAAGAACAATACATCAAACAAATCTGTAAAGGGTCTACTTTTATTTGAATAAACACATGATAACAACAAAACTTTGTTGCATTTATAAAAATAAAGAAAACAAACAGGGTGCGCTGTCTGCAGCCTTGGTCTGCGGTGATCTTCATTTAGAAACACCTCATTAAAATGAACTGTAACTCAGCAAATACTCAACACATAGATATGAGAGAGATATCTATAGAATACTTGACATGTCTACTTTTAAACTAACTCCCCGTGTTTGGAGGGAGAGAAATGCTGACTATGACCCCAAGAACACCATCCCTACAGTCAAGCACAGAGGTGTAAACATTTTGCTTTGGGCTGTTTTTTCTGCTAAGGTACAGGATGACTTTACTGCATTGAGGGACAAATAGACGGGGGGCCATGTACTGTAAAATCTTGGACGAGAATCTCCGCTCCTTCAGCCAGAACTCTGAAGATGGGTCAAGGATGTGTCTTCCAGCATGACAATGAACCCGAAACATACCACCAAGGCAACAAAGGAGTGGCTCAAGAAGAAGCACATTAAAGGGGTCATATGATGGGATTTGAAGTCTTTCCTTTCTCTTTGGAGTGTTACAAGATGTTAGCGTGAATGATGAATGCCTAAAGTTGCAAGACTCACAGTCCTCGAAATCCAAAGAGATATTCTTTATAAAAGTTAAGACTTGTCCCACGCCCCCTCCTAAATAATGCTCCCTTTCCCGGTGTTTTAAAAAAACACAGGACATGCAGCCCGACAGTTTCTATCTTGCACTATGTGAGAAGATGTTGTACATCACACCTGTCCGCAAAGTGGTCACACGCTTAGAAAGAAGGCAATTATACTTGTACTTGTTGCTTCGCCAGACACCGCGGCCAATGAGTAAATTCTGAAGACACTTGAGGCGGCGCGAGCATGCAATTCAACTCGTAAAATGACAGTATAGTTCATTACTAACTCCCCTGTGTCTGGAATACTTTATGCCCCATTGTATTGCAACAAATGCCGTCGTTTTATATAATGGCGCCTCTTGTCACCGCTTTGGTTTTCAGCTTTCGACTGCCTGGCTACCCAGGATAGCTGGGCATCACTCACGGTATTGTAAGGGGCATAAACGTTTCCGTCAGACGTTTGATGGTATTCCGCCCAATCACAACGCACTGTAATAGCCCCGCCAATCCATAGCGACCACCGCTCGCTTTTCAAACCGCCTGAGCTTTGTGTAAAAATCGACGTGTTTTCAGAAAGACGGGAGCATATAGGAGAAACTAATGATACAGTATGTGAAAAGAATGGTTTTTTTTGAACCTTAAACTGCATAAATACATTTCAATACACCAAAGCATAAAATACTGTTCTTTTGTAGCACACATCATATGACCCTCCCTTTTTTAAAGATCAGGGAGTGCCTATCTGCCAGGCTCCCGACCGCAAATCCGAGAGAAAATCTGTGAAGGGAGCTGAAACTTCGGTTGCCAAACACAGCCAAGAACCAGAGATGTTCACAAGTCTTTCACTTGGAGTCCGAGTCAAGTCTGAAGTCTTTAACCTGGAGTCTGAGTCAAGTCTCGAGTCTTTGTCACAGTTAGGGTTAGGTAACCTAATCCTAACCCTAAAGTTGAAGCTCTAATCATTTAATGGCTCACTAAAAAAATCTAATTCAGAATCCTCATGTATGAAATCTTCCTCATTTACGAGCTGTTTTATAGGCTATAGATAAATATAAATTCTATGATCTACTTTGTAAAAAATAAAAGTAACTCCACCTAATCCTAACCCTCCCCACACCAACTCCTAAACCTACCAAACAGGGTGCAATTTGGCAATACAGCGTGCACATCTGAAGAGAGAGAGAAAGTGTACAGAGCTGAAAGGGCTTGAATGAAGCGTGTTTGGTAAAAATACTAGAGAATATAGCACTGAAAGATATTTACCATAAACAACCCTGAGTGCTTGTTATGTGATCTGCTCTGCTATTTAGACACACTGCTCACTTAAAATGGTGCTGTGTTGCGGCTCATGGTCCGGATGGATGCCGGGGTGCGGATGCGGTCCGCCTTTTGAATAACAGTTATACAAGTATTTAAGGATAAAAGACTCAAGTTGCTTTTAAAATATTCACGAGTCCTTTTCCTCGAGTCGAGTCAAGTCTGGAGTCATTATAGGTCGAGTCTGAGTCAAGTCTGAAGTCTATAAAAATGTGAGTCACTAACTTGAGTGCCCCTCTCTGACAAGAACCTTAAGGATTTAGAGAGGATCTGTAAAGAGGAGTGGACCAAAATCCCTCCTGAGATTGTGCGCAAACCTGGTGACCAACTACCAAAAAACGTCTTACCTCTGTGTCTTTTAGAGCAACAGTCCAGAACAAACTTTTTTCCCAGTTTGTGCGTGCTGTTTGGAGAAAAATTATATCTCTTGCCTCAGACTTGGATTTCTGTGGACTGAACTGATTATACAACAGACATCAGCACATCAGAGCAGTTTTCTTGTAGTCTTCAGTATGTTGACTGTAATCTTGAGTCACATTATGATCTTTTTGGATTTTATAACTGCCGACACTACTGCGGAGACACTGTTCATGTGTGTGAAAGACCTTTTTATAAGACTTAACATTCCTTTCCTTCCACCGAACATTCAGTCGTCTTCAGTGCTACTGTTTTGATGGTGCTAGTAACATTTGAAGGCCGCTTGGCCGGTGTTCAGGCACTGCTGAGAGAAGTAATCACACACTCGCTGTATGTGCACTGTAGCAATCATTCTCTTGATCTTGTACTTCAGGAAGTTGCACATGAAGTAAGTCTTATAGCAGAAGGCTTACATTTTGTCTAGGGTGTTGCTGTTTTTATTAAAAAAATCAGCAAAATGCAAACAGCTTTTTGAATCATTGTTTGGCAGTGAAGATGTCATCGTCAACCTTTTAGCTTAGCCCAACGAGATGGTGTGTGCTAATAACATTGAAGTCAGCTACAGTGTTCAGCACTGCGAGAAAGTAATCACACCTCGCTGTATGTCACTGAGCAACATTCTTTGATCTTGTACTCAGGAAGGCACAGAAGTAAGACTTATAGCAGAAGCTTACATTGTCTAGAGGGCTGTTTATTAAAAAATACAAAAGCTAAAACGAATCATTGTTGCGCATGAAGATGCATTCCAACCTTGAGGCTTACCCGACGATGGTTTGCAAGACTAAAACCATCTCCCCGATCAGCGATCAGGAAGCAGCGGTCAGAAGCAGTGATAATCATGATCACCGGTCGGGGACGAAGTTCGGAGGGCCCTAAAGCAAGTGAACGTCAGGAAAGCAGCAGGTCCTGATGGGATTTTTGGCCGTGTTCTGAGGTCCTGCGCTGATCAACTTGCTGGTTTGTTTACATCCTTTTTAATGAGTCCCTTGCTACTTTGGTGGTTCCCACCTCCTTTTAAAAAATCTGTCATCATCCCTGTGCCTAAGAACAATAAACCCTCTTTCCTGAATGACTGTCGTCCAGTTGCCCTCACATCAACAGTCATAAAGGTCTTTGAGAAACTTATAAAGAACAACATTTGCTCCTCCATCCCTGATACTTTGGACTCTCTTCAGTTTGCCTGATCTACTGAAGATACCATGTCTCACGTCTTGCATTCTTCTCTCACACACATTGACAGCAGCAATGGGAACTATGTAAGGCTGCTATTCATCGACTATAGCTCAGCTTTCAATACTATAGTCCCCATCAAGCTAGCTTCCAAACTCATGGACTTCAGCCTGAATTCTTCACTCTGCAACTGGATTCTTGATTTCCTCACTGGTAGACCTCAAATGGTGAAAGTAAGCCAGTTCATCTACAGCTCCATCACTCTGAACGTAGGAGCCCCACAGGGCTGTGTCCTGAGTCCCCTGCTCTAAACACATGACTGTGTGTCTTCCCACAGCTCCACATCTATTATCAAATTTGCTGATGATACTGTGGTTCTGGGCCTCATTTCCAACAATAATGAAGCTGCATATTTTGGAGGAGGTAGAGAAACTCACATCATGGTGCCAGGACAATTGTCTCTCTATGAATGTGAGTAAAACTAAAGAGCTGATTGTGGACTTCAGGAAGAGGCAGCAGCGGCCCTATACTCCTCTTATGATCAGCGGGACCCTTGTGGAGAGGGTGAGCAGCTTCAAGTACCTTGGTCTAAACATCTCTGAGGACCTGACTTGGACTTCACACATCCAAACTCAGGTTAATAAAGCCAGGCAAAGACTGTACCATCTGCAACAGCTAAGAAAATTCTGGGTTTCACCAGCAATCCTGAAAACTTTCTATTCAGGGGCCATAGAAAGTGCATTGACTCGGTGTATCTCAATGTGGTATGGGAACAGCTCCAGTCAGAACTGCAAAGCCCTGCAGAGAATTGTGTGCTTAGCTGAGCGCATCTCAGGGTCTGCTCTCCCCTCTCTGCAGGACATCTACCTCAAACACTGCAAAAGCAGAGCTGTTAAAATCATCAATGACTCTAACCACCCTGATAAATGTCTTTTCATTTTACTGCCATCTGGTAAGCGCTTCCGTAGCCTGACGGCAAAAACTGAGAGACTTAGGAGGAGGTTCTTCCCCCAGGCCATCAGGCTCCTAAACTCTAAGTCTATTGACATCTACATGACTTCACTTAATTATCAGTAAGATTCTTAATATACTGACATTGTCACTAGCACACAGCAATTTCTATAATTTTTTATTATTATTATTATTTTACTACCTCTATTGCTGCTATGTAAATACCCTGTACAACCTGTTTCCACATTCTTCTCTTGTACATTCCTGCTCATCTTAATATTAATTAAGTCTACAGTATACTGTCCTGCACATTTTATTTTATTCTTTTTTTTTTATCTTACTTTTTCCATATCATTTTTTTTAATGTAATTTTCTTGTGTTTGTATGCTTTAATAATTGCACTGTCCATGGAGCGGACCTGACTTACATTTCACTGCTGGTCATATGCTCTCCATATAACCATGTATGTGACAAATAAAAATCTTGAATCTTGAAAAGTCTTCTTTGCTGTCAAGCACTATTTAAGCCATGTGAGACAGTGGCAAAGAGTTTTCAGGGTAAAAAGACAACTGCTCTTGGAGCCACAGAGTGTGTGAATCTGCTGATGGAGAGACTAAAGGGCTTAAGAGTTGAAAGCACAGTGGCAGAAATGATCAACCAAGTGAAAGACTGTGCTGCAAAGAATGGTATGAAAATGCCTAAAGTTAATGAGTCAAGAGTAATTAGGACTCCTGCTTGCTATGGAGTCCTAATGCTTGGTGATTTTAACATTTAATTTGCATGATACATTTTTACATAATACACAACATGGGAAGTTGTGGCCTAATGGTTAGAGAGTCGGACTTGCAATTCAAATGTACAGGGCTCTCTCCACCCGCAATACCACGACTGAGATGCCCTTGAGCAAGGTACCAAACCCCTTAACTGCTCCCTGGGCACCGCAGCATAAATGGCTGCCCACTGCTCCGGGTGTGTGTTCACAGTGTGTGTTCACTGCTGTGTGTGTGCACTTTGGATGGGTTAAAGCAGAGCCTGAATTCCGAGTATGGGTTACCATACTTGGCTGTATGTCATGTCACTTTCACTTTTCACTTTCTTTCTATCGCTATACCACAGAGCCCGGAGATGCACTTCGCTGCCAGTAACTTATAAACTGAGATGGAGAACAGGATTTTTTGAAGCAGGATCTGGTCTCCCCTCCGAACTGAGCAGAAGATTCAACCAGGATGGAATGAAAATCACAGCATTGGAGAGAACAGTCTATTCTCTAAATGCTAAATTGGAAAATCATCAACACTGACACATGCAGTCTCCATCTCTCCACACAGATATTGATGTAAACAGCTGAAACTTCATATCATAAGCAGTATTTGAATTGTGGCAAAGCCTTGGGGTCCCTCTCAACCAGCACTCAACCCCCAAACCCCATATATATATAGCTTCAGTGTATATATATATATATATATATATTTAGTATATATATAGAGACTGGTCAAAGTTTGGGAATAAAAGATTCTGTAATGTTTTTAAAGAAAAGCCATATGTTGCATTTATTTTGATCAAAAATGCAAAAAAAAACATTAAAAAAAACTGTAATCTTGGAGAAAATGTTATTAGAATGTAAAAATAATGGTTTTCTATTTAAGTATCTCTTAAAAATATAATTTATATCTCAGATGTTAAGCTGAATTTCCAGCATCATGACATCAGTACGTAAGCGTGTCACATGATCCTTCAGAAATCATTTTCCTAATATGCTGATGATTTATTATTAGAATTATCAATGTTATACATGACAGCCAAATATTTTTTGAAGTTGTGATACTTTTCAGGATTTTTATGATGAATAAAAAGTTAAAAAACTCTTATGCTCAACAGACTAATATGCTGCTTTGCATAATGCTTACACTACCATTCAAAAAGTTTGGGGGTCAGTAAATTTTAATTCTTTCTTTTTTTGAAAGAAATTAAAACTTCTATTCAGCAAGGATGTGTTAAATTTATAAGACGTGATAGCAAAAGATTTATATTGTTAGAAAAGGTTTATATTTTGAATAAATGCTGTTCTTTTTAACTTTTTAGTCATCAAAGAATCCTGAAAAAAGTATCGCATTTTCCCAAAAAATATTTGGCAGTACAACTGTTACCAACATTGATAATTCTAATAATAAATCAGCATATTAGAATGATTTCTGAGAAGGACTCATGGACACTTTTATACTGGAGTCATGATGCTGGAAATTCAGCTTAGCATCACACAAATATAAATTATATTTTTAAAGGATATTTAAATAGAAACCATTATTTTATATTCTAATAACATTTTGCAAGATTACAGTTTTTTTTTTTTTTTTTTTTTTTTTTTTTTTTTTTGATCAAATAAATGCAGCTTTGATGAGCAGAAGAGACTTCTTTTTAAAAAAAATTTACAAGTCTTACTGATCCCAAACTTTTTGAACGGTAGTGTATATATATATATATATATATATATATATATATATATATATATATATATATATATATATATATAAAATTATTAGTAGATGTGCTATACTTTTATTATTTAGAAAGTGGCCAATAATTTGTGACCAATATTTTATATGTAGATTCATTTCTCCTCTCCAGACTGTTTCTCAAGTGCATTCTCTCATCACTGCTGCTACATGAATATGACCTTAATCACTACTGAGAAACACTACTGAGAGTGAGTCATGTCCTGAGTGAATTAATATATAGATTAATATTTTTTGTCTGAAATAAATGTGAACTAGCTGTACCATTTTGTACGGTGGGTTTTATAATTAATACTTTTTGTTTCTTTCTTTCTGATCATGGCTAAAAAAAATAATAATAATTACTTTAGAAACCAATTAGAATTTCCTGAAATCTGATGACACATCTGATATAAATAAAATCTTCAATAGAGTTTTTTAGATCAACACAGCAGACTGAAGGCAAAAGAACACAATGTGCAAAATTAGGGAAAAAGTAAGAAACAAATAAGAGTTTGACATTTAAATTACCACACAGACTTCAATAAAATGTTTAACTGGTTACACAGCATATAAGTTTATTCATTGTGGAAAAACCTGAGGAATGTGAAGACAGATGATTGATTTCTCAAAAGACTAAGGGCGGATCATCATGGTGGTGGCATGTAAAGAGTAGTTTGGGCCTTTTGAAGTAGTAAAACTTGATGCCACCAAGTTTGCCTTAATTTTGTCAAGAGGGTGTAGTACATGCCATTGAAGTTTGATGGGCCACAAGCATCAAATCACCATCCTTCAGAAGAAAAAATAAAAAGAGAGTCATATTTAGTCAGCCAGGTAGACATACAGACAGACAGATATACTGTACACTGAACAAAACTATAAACACAAATACTTTTGTTGTTGCCCCACTTTTCATGAGCTGAACTCAAAGATCTAAGACTTTTCTCTATATACACAAAAGGCCTATTTCTCTCAAATATTGTCTACAAATCTGTCTTAAATCTGTGTTAGTGAGCACTTCTCCTTTGCCTAAAATAATCCATCCACCTCACAGGTGACAGCATGATTATTGCACAGGTGTGCCTTAGGCTACGGCCACAATAAAAGGCCACTCTCAAATGTGCAGTTTTATCAAACAGCACAATGCCACAGATGTCGCGACATTTTGAGGAGCTGCGGTGAACTGGTACATGCTGACTGCAGAAATGTCCACCAGAGCTGCTGCCCGGAATTGAATGTTACATTTCTCTTACCATAAGTCAGCTCCAAAGGTGTTTGCAGAGAATTCTGCAGTATATCCAACCGCCCTGCTACAACCACAGACCACGCGGTAACCACACCAGCCCAGGGTTCTTCCACATCCAGCATCTTCACCCCCAAGATCGCCTCCTGAGACCAGCCACCCGACAGCTGCTGCAACACTTCTTTATTTCGACAGTTCCACTTTAGACATTCTACTAACAGTAAGTAACTTTGCAACTACATGTCAGCTAGCAGTTAGTAGAGTATTAGTAGACTGTCTGCTTAATAACTTCTAACACTTTCTTTTGTAAACTTATTGTCAACTTATACTAACCCTAAACCTACCCCTAACACTAACCCTAAAACCTACCCTGCAATGTCTACTCTTGAGAGTTAGTAGGCATGTAGCTGCAAATTAATGGGAGAATTAGCTGACATGTAGTTGACATGTAGTTACAAAGTTGTTATTTACCGCTTAGTAGAATGTCTAAAGCGGACTATCGGAATAAAGTGTAACCTGGGTGTTTAATATGTGGTATGATTTCATAACTATATATCCTGAGGACCTATGTAATAATACAATTGTCTTAGAAGACAACATATATGACAACACAACTTGTGATATAGGGACATAGGCTACATGTCATCTTACATTACATTTCTGTATGGGTTCCCTGCCGCATTCAGGCAACAGCCCCAAAACTAGACATGTTGAATGTTTTCTTTGTCTGAAGCACCCATTTTAGGTCCTGAGTCTCTACTAATGACCTGATTGGTTGAAAGAGCTGTGGTTTGAATGAAAGCTCACTAATACATAAACATGTGAACAAAACACATTTGACAATGTTGACATTGAGCTGACAGAATAAGGTAAACTTAAAGGCAAAACTGGAACAACAGCGCCCTCAGCTGATGCACTGGACAGAACACAAAGGAGATCATGCCACTTCCATTCTGTCCACCAGTAAGAACGTCAGTTGTTTGTTTGTTTGTTCATTCATTCATTCATTCATACATTCATTTATTTATTGTCAAGAATTTTCATCTCCTTTGAAGTGACATAATTTGGTTCATGAATATATTGCTGTATATTGGAAATATGACAGTAGTTTCTCACATATGGAAATTAATTATTTAATATATTGCATTACATTCTTTTGCTGTTTACTGTCAGGGACACTGATTCATATCAAAGATTTTAGGGCCTTTGTCTATATAGATCAGTGATAGTGGTCTGGGACTTTTTTTTTCTAGTGGAAGGATGGCATTTAGTGACTTGAAAAAGGTAACATTAATACACTTTTTTCCTTTAATATTTGGTTTTAAAGCAATAAGGTACTCGAGGCTATTGTGTTCTATTGTAAATAAGCAAGCTGCTTAAAATACACTTAAAATACAATACACTTCAAAATATACAGATATGTTAATTTTGTCTTATTGAACAAATAAGACATTTCAAGTTCTTTACATTGGAAAGTGTCAGTTCATTGAACTAGCATAATCTGTTATAACTCAAACTTCTGAACTTTGAGCAGACAAAAGCGCAATAATTATATAGCAAATTATTTTGCTTTAATCTGATTATCTCTACCAAAATTACTATTATTTAAGTTACAGCTACATAATAAACTATGACCAAAAATACATACAACAAGGAATTAACGTTTAGCATTTACTATTTATTTATTTTAAATTTTTTAAATTAATAAATTTATTTATTTTAAACGGCATGCTGAGGATTTTGTTTAATAAAACAAAGGAAAAAAATGTATGTGTGGAATGTGCTGGTCATGCACTTGGAAAAATCCAAAGCGTAAGTCAATCCAAAAACAGGACACATGGGTTTGAGAGAGATTGAGACTGTCCTTCACAAGATTCCTCTCAAGATGCATCCCACTTTGAGGCTGGTGGACAGTGGCATCGCTAGGGACTCTAGGCCTTTTCTGGGGGGTTGGAAAAGCCAATTTTGAATCCATAAGAGATAACTTTTTTCACATGTGTGTTTAATGAGGACCAAATGACCGATACTGAATAAATGATAGATGCAGAATTACATATATAAAAGTGTGTTTAAGCATGTTTGTTTTACTGTCAGTGATAATTATTTGCCATAATAGATTGAAGACTCTAACACTTGCACATTAAGACTACATGCCTTGTAAGCGACTCCTAATTAATGTCATTAACATATAAAAGATCACCAATGGTCCTAGTGTTGGAGAGAGAAAGCACTGGGATCATCCAGGAAAACTAGTGCTTGTTTCCAGGTTCAGCTCTCCTATGCAGCATCTCCATGAGCCTCTGAGGGAAATGTTCTTAGGCCATTTTGTATGCCTTGTTGAACACAAAAAGAATCCTAGTGTGAAGATAAATGCAGTTTTTTTACTTATCTAGCTTCCTCCATTTTCAATCTGATTGAAACGGTTTTCTCAAGATCTAACAAAGATAATCATTTGGATCCAACTAGGGCCAAGTTAGCGACTCTTGAAGTTCGGGGAAAGGATATATAGGTCCTTTTACTATTTGAAGGTTTAGCTTTCTGTAGATTATGCAGAGCTCCACAACTTCTACATTCTTTTTTCCTTATGACTGCAACAATTGGTGAAGAGAAAGGGGATTCAGATTTTGTGGATGACTTCAAAATCAAGAAGTTTTTGGAGATGGGCGTCTGCGCTGCCTATACCATGATAGTCCTACTCTGTGTGCTTAAATGGAGTCTTATTATTAGAGGTTTATGCAGTGTTTCATTTTATCACTGTGCCCTCAAGTCAGGTTCAACACTTCCAGGAGTTCATTGTTTTGAAGTATCCTCTTTATACTCTCTCTGGGTACTGGAGAGTTTCCAAAATCAAAGTTGAGTTTCTTTCTTATGTTAGAACATAAATGAAGATATTTTGAAGGAATGCTTGGAATCAAATAGTTGATGGGTCCGCCATTGACTTCCATACTATTTCTTTTCCCTACTATGACAGTCAATGCGAGTGCAAAAACTGCTTGGTTTCTCAAAATTCTTCAAAATATATTTTGTGTTTAACATAAGAAAGAACTTTTATACAGGTTTGGAACAACATGAGGGAGTGAGTAAATAATGACAACTGGTGAAACTATTTCCTCCTTGTGAACAAGTGCACTAAACAAGCTTGATGTTTACGAAAATGACAATGACTTTGGGGACAATAGTTTATTGAGTAATTTTCAGCCAAAAAAAGGGTTGAGTTTTTATTTGATTATGTCATGCCTTGAGAAGTTTATTTACATAGAACATAATCATCATTAGAATGGTAATAACCATTTTGTTGCTGGATGTCCATATTTTAAGATTGAAAATCTGAACAGCATAATAAAATCTATAACATATAAAGGTATTTCATAGTAGACTAAATAAATGATAAAAGTTTTTATATGTAGATACTTCATATGACAAAAGAAGGCAAAAGAATGTTTAAATTTGTTTATTTTTAAGGAAAGTAAACCCATACAAAAAGTGCATCATTATTGAAGAGTGTATAAAAAAGTTAGATAATTAATATAATGTCAATCATATGTATATGTTAATGCAATGGAAAATGCTATAAGTTTTAAACAAAATAGTCTAAAACAATCAAACAAACAAAAACCCATAGCAATTATTTTCTAAGTATTAACCACAAGAAGCTATCTATAAAAGAAATCAGAACCGATAAAACAAGTTTTTGTAGCTTTTTCTTTAATGCTGGCAGAAAGAAGTAAAGGGGGTTGAACTGAGCTAATATGATCTTAGCTGTTACACTGTTGTCACTGGTGTTAGTAGACAGCCCAGTGAGCCCCAATGGAGTGTAATGCCATTTCCATTCTGTCGACCACTGAGAAAAAAAACGTAGCTGACTTCCATCATTGGTTGGGTAGAGTTAAAATGAGTTTCCATAGGACAGCCCTACTTTTAAAGAGCGGCCTCGACTAGTGACAAACATAATCTCATAGATGTAGCCATAGTAATATTATTTTCCAGAAACCTGAATGAAGGATTCATTGTCACGAAGTGTCATCTCCAGTGGATTGCCATAGCTTGTACAAACAGGTGTTGTCCAGTTACCATCATAACGCAGCTGTATTCTGAACAGATATTTGATGTCAGTGTTTGAAAAGATGGTCACAGAATAACATGCAAATGAATTAGAACACACAATGCAAATTACTTTTCAAGATCAAGCCACAAGAATATTTTAAAAGCGTTATCATATTCACTTTTTCACTCTGTTGGTCCAGAGGAATGATCAGTGGTGAACTGGTTAACTTACCCACGAATGTACTTGGCGTTACTGTGTTCCCACACTCTGATACCAGTGACACGACCATCATATTCAGTGGAATATTCAGTTCCACTGCCCGTCCCCAACAGCCGTGGAGTTTGAGTAGTAATCCGGTAAAGCTAAAAGAGGAAATAACAGCTCCTGAGTCTATCTTAAAATAAACTTTTCAATATTAAATTTAAAGAAATGCCAAAGTCAGTCTAGATTCCCAAAGGTCAAATGTAAAATAGTCACTGTATTTAACTGAGTAAGCAAAATGTCAGGTAGTAAGATTTATATACATAGTGTATTTTTTACATGTTCCAGAATTTCTAGCATGAATCTCAAGTTTAATTTCATTTTCAATTTTCCAACAGTCATTTATTTGCAACATTGTTTTTGCATTTTGATAATGTACCACGTTGTGGTGAGCAATACTCACGCATGGCCATGCCCAATGTAACTCCAGAGAGAACCAGAAAAAAGATGCAACATTTTGTAAAAAGTTGCTGTTCAGGACACCAGTAATCTAAAAGGAACAAAACAGATGAGGTATTCACTCATTAAACAGTAAATATTTTACTTAGGATAGTAGTTTCCATCATCTAACTGCTTTACATATTGAAAGAAAATATATTTAAACAGGTGATAAGTGTTTTCACATGTACCTAAGCACATGAAGATGATAAAAGACAACCACAGGAATTTTTAGCAATATAAAGTCATTACCTGCTGTTACACTTGATGTGGTTGATAGTTGAGTCCTGGTTTGCTGACTAAACCTACTTGAATTTATATGCTCCTGCTGGTCAAGCCTCCTCTATTGGACAAACATGGTCATGTTTCCCGTCCTCCACCTCAGAAGGAATGTTTTGGAGCGTGCAGTGTGTGTTTTGTCCAAATGCAAAGAATGCTTAGAAGTGTGTGTGTGTGTGTATGTTATATATATATATATATATATATATATATATATATATATATATATATATATATATATATATATATCACACCTGCACACACTTCTAGCATTCTTTACACTTGGACCAAGAACATACTATTTAAAACCGCTATTTTCAAACTTTTTTACTTTAAAATTAAACAAATAAACAATACACAAAATAAAAAACAATAGGAATAAGGCTTATATAGGTTTATACAAAACAACATTAGTTTTAATTCCATTTGTTTAAAACTTCAATGTAACGTAATTTTTATATTTTATGTGTAATACTGAAATTCTACTAATCTGATCAGGCCGTCTATTAGAAAACCATTATAATAAATGTGGTGTTCATGATTAAAAAAATAAAGGATTTTTAATATTAACTATTTTTTTCTATTTGACCGTTATTTTAAAAGATTCAAAAAGAATTTAAGTAAGGTAAGGAATGCATGCTTTAAAATGTTTAATTTGAATCCCTAGTAAATTGTGGACTGTAAAAGTTTTCTAATGAAACTATTGAATATTTAGATTAGCTGTGTCCTTTTTTTTAAAGTTTAAAAACAGTGGTTTTATTTAATCGGAGCTGACAAAATGGACGTGACATTGAGCATGAGAACCATGAAATACCTCACTCTGGCCCGCAACCAGATTATTTTTATAGCGACTGGTTTCGAAAAAGATCTGTCATGAAGCAACAGTAACAATCAGAGTAATGTGAGCAGAGCGGAACGCATAACGCAATGGACATGACGTGAGTTCTAATTCTCAAGGAATTTGTTCCTTCTCAATGACAGAAATTTTTTAGCTGAAGCATGATTATCAGTACTACAACACTTATTAACACGCAATCACTCTCCCAGATAATGCATCAGACAAATGTGCTCACTACTTCATCTGTATCCAATTTTGAATGAGCAGGAAATCTGTAAGAAATGCATCGATCCATAGGTAAAATACGGGGATAAAAACGTACTGTTATTTTTCTTCACAAACAAAGTTGTACTGCAAAAAGTTGCAGTCAGTCACGTTGCAATGGTTGTGCCAAGTATGCGACGCGCACTAGGACTAGGCCGCGCCGGGCCTGCATTTTTTATCGTTTATGTCTATTATGTCTATTTTTATTAATGTTTTTCCACCCATTTTGTCCTTTTGAAAGACTAAAATAGTCATAGCTGATAAAACAGTAATAAGACGCTGGCTGTAATATAAAGAATGAGTAAAAGCTGTTTGTTGTAAGATGACAGAAAGTTTTAGAAAGTTAACTTCTAGGCTGGTCTAGAGCCCTGCCGCATTTTCACCCGACTATTTTTTACGCCCTTCGGGCTGGGCTTCAAGCCAATTTTTTACATCTTAGTTCAGACACATTGCCAGGCCTCCGGGCTGGGCTCAGGCTTCTCTTTAATTTTATATTTTAGACATCTATCAATTTCAGTGATGAAAAAAATTTACATACAGCTGGTGGAGAGCAACATGAGACCGTGATACCATGACTGTCCATGAGCGGCTCGACTGTGTGTTTATTGTCCCCACAGCAGCAGCGCAGGCTGAAAGAGTTCTGTATTCAAATGCACGCAATAGGCTTAAGCTTGCTAGAAAGGATCGGCAACAGTAATTACCATAAATGAGTCAGGGAAATATGAAGAGGAATTGGAATTATTTACTATAAATAGTGTTTTCTGAGGCAGATGTCGCCAAGGATGAAGATTGCCGATCCTGATTTTGCCCCCTCTTTATTAGACGCGGACCTTTAGAGAGAGAGTAAAAATCTTTACGGATTATGATTATAATAAAAGTTTTTTTGTTTCCGATTTGTTTTATTTTCGTTAAGTAGTAATTTAAAGCTTTCTATAAATATATTTGTCATGTCTGTGAGGCATGTATTCATTGAGTTTCCGATTCATTTCTGTGAAGCGCTCCTGTTCAAGAGCGATACGCACAAGGAAAGCCCCGCCATGATCATGATTATTTTCTTTATTTTATAAAAGCACAACGTTTTGTTGATATTGTGAGTGCACACAAATATAAGTAAACCCTTTACAGTTACGAATGATGCATTACTCTACTTTATGAGCAAAAATGACGGCGTATCCACTGAAAAAAATGCAAGTGATTGCGCTGGCGTCTCCATGTCCTGCAGAGCTGTTTGGCCGCTTGGTCATTAAAAATACAAAAACTTATAGGCTATTTAATGAACAAAAAATTGTCCAACCATTTTTCTAAATTAACTTAATTAATTAAAAACTAAACAAAATATAATCACTTTGCCATTACATACAAAACTGAATTATTTTAATAGCTGGAACAGTAGGGACAGTACATGTTTTTTGGGAGAAAGGGGGAGAAAGACAGACTCTGGCCAGTAATTCTGATAAGCTGTCGGACACGGGCCGGTCTAGAGCCTGAGCGTTTGAAGCCTTGCAGGACTCTAGGCTGGTCTGCCTCAGTGGTCCAACAGAACTCGTCAATGTCAAAATGATCAAGATGGCCAATCAAATCAAAGAATGCAGGTCTTAACTGTCACTGTCAAAACGCCACTAATGTTTGTGGAAAGATGTAAGTAGTAGCCTACTGTATACACACACACACACACACACACACACAACACACACACACACATACACATACATATATACATTCATACATGAAGAGTTTGGTTCCAAAACACGATAAACTGCTTTTTTTTACTTTCCGCCAAAATCAGCATAGTATCTGGTCGGTATTGAAAAGTCCATTTTTAATTTTACGCGAAAATACCATATCCGCCGAGTTATTAGGTTATGTTTTCGGCTCTCTTTTTTTCCAAAACCGCAAAAAACGCTATTCTCCTTTCTTTGCAGAATGCGATATATCCGCTCAACCAATCATAGCACACCATTCCATGCACTCTAGACAATAACAACCAATCAGAGCGCACCATTCCACGACCTCTAGACAGTTATGGCGGTGCTCTGAATACACCCGGGCATCCTAGTTCTTCCTCATCTACTTTGTACTTCAAACATTGTGATCAACAAACAAACGTAGGGCTGCAACGATAAATCTCATGTGATTGTCAGCCTGTGGCCACTGCTCAGGTGTAATGGAAGCCCAGGTTGCTTTGATAGTGGCCTTCAGGTCATCTGCATTGTTGGGTCTGGTGTCTCTCATCTTCCTCTTTGACAATACAGGTCAGGTCAGGGCGGCGAGTTTGCTGGCCAATCAAGCACAGTAACACCATGATCATTGAATCAGCTTTTGGTACCTTTTGGCAGTGTAGGCAGTCCTGCTGGAAATGAACATCAGCATCTCCATAAAACTTGTCAGCAGAAGGGAAGCATGAAGTTTCCTGGTAGATGGCTGCCGTGACTGTGGACTTCAGAAAACACAGTGGACCAAACACTAGCAGATGACATGGCAGCCCAAATCATAACTGACTGTGGGAAACTTCACACTGGACTTAAAGCAACATGGTTTCTGTGCCTCTCCACTCTTCCTCCAGACTATGGGGACCTTTGATTTCCAAATGAAATGTAAAATTTTACTTTCATCTGAAAAAGAGGACTTTGGACCACTGAGCAACAGTCCAATTCTTTTTCTCCACAGCCCAGGTAAGACACTTCTGACCCTTGTCTTCTGGTTCAAGAGTGGCTTGACACAAGGAATGTGACATTTGTAGCCCAAGTCTAGGATTCGTCTGTGCGTAGGGGCTCTTGATGTGTTGACGCCAGCCTTCAGTCCACTCCTTGTGAAGCTCCCCCAAATTCTTGAAAGGATTTTGCCTGACAATCCTCTCAAGGCTGCGTTTATCCCTTTGGCTGGTGCAACTTTTCATACCACACTTTTTTTCCTCCACTCAACTTTCTATGAATATGCTTTGCATACAGCACTCTGTGAACAACCAGCTTCTTTAGCAATTAAATTTTTGTGGCTTACCCTCCTTGTGGAGGGTGTCAATGAATGTCTTCTGGGTATCTGTCAAGTCAGCAGTCTTCCCCATGATTGTGTAGCCTACTGACCCCAGACCGAGACCATTTAAAGGCTCAGTGAAACCTTTGCAGGTGTTTTGATGAAGGTAATTAGCTGATTAGGGTGTGACACCATGACTTTCCAATATTGAACTTTTTCACAGTATTTTAATTTTCTGAGACAACCGAATTTTGGAGTTTTCATTATCTGTAAGCCGCATAAATCAGTCGAGCAACAGATAAGGACAGCAGTTTGTAAGTGTTTTGCCTCGTTTTTTTCATTAGACTACTTCGTGATCGTCGTTGCTAGGAAAACTTTGCTTTATTTTCACTGTGTGCTTTTACCCTGGTAAATATGTGCTGAAGTGTGGCGCTTGGTTTGCATTTGCCTATCGGCGGACTGGCCAGTTTCGGTCTGCTAAATAGGAGGCGTGACCATAGCCAGTGAAAGTACTTAACGGTAGCTGTTTTGGAAGCGCCGTTTTTGTCAGAAGAAAACAGTCAAGCAACAGATAAGGACAGCAGTTTGTAAGTGTTTTGCCTCGTTTTGACCATCACCTTCAGCTCCAACCATACTAAGACTGAACTGCTAAAACCCCGCTCGCTTTCATCACAACTGTCTCTATACAGCTGGGTTCGCCAACCCATAACTCCTTCCAGGACAGCCAGAAACCTAGGAGTTGTGATGGATCATCAGTTAAGCTTCACAGACCATATTGCTACAATGACCCGGTCCTGCAGATTTGCCTTATACAACATTAGGAAGATTAGACCCCTCCTGTCAGAGCAAGCCACCCAACTTCTTGTCCAAGCTCTTGTTCTCTCCAGACTGGACTATTGTAATGCTCTCCTGGCAGGCCTTCCTGCATGTACTATCAGGCCTCTGCAACTGATCCAGAATGCAGCAGCGAGGGTTGTCTTCAATGAGCCAAAAACAGCTCACGTTACTCCTCTCCTCATCAGGTTACACTGGCTACCAGTAGCCGCTCGCATCAGATTCAAGGTACTGATGCTTGCCTACAAGACGACCACTGGCACGGCACCAAATACCTAAGCTCATTAGTTCAATCTTATGCGCACTCTAGAAGTTTGCACTCTGCAGACGTGAACAACGCCTTGTGGTGTGCCATCCCAAAGAGGTTCAAAAATCACTCTCGCTGACCTTTTCCTGGACTCCATGCCCAGCTGGAGTGGAATGACCTCAAGATCTCAATTCAAACAGCTGAGTCTTTACTCATTTTCAAAAACCTCTAAAGACTCACATCGTTTTTCGCCTGCACTTAACCCAACTAATACTAGTACTTACCTTTTATTTCTCATGTCTGATCATATTCTTATACAAAAAAAAAAAACCCTGGCTACGTGTTTCTGTAGTAGACTAACTGAGACTTGTCATAGCACTTGTATACCGTTGTTCTCTTGTTGATCTGATTGCTTCTGTTTTCTCATTTGTAAAATCGCTTTTGGATAAAAGCGTCTGCTAAATGATTAGATGTAAATGTAAATGTAATCAAAATTTCAATTAAGGCTTGAAATATTTCACTCTGTTTATAATGAATCTATATAATATATTGGTTTCACTTTCTGAAATGAGTGACAAAAAATATTGGCCTTTTTCATGATATTCAAATTTTTTTAGCTGTACCTGTATATAGTCTTTGCTCTGGATTTCACTCATAATTGCTTCCACGAGTCATCCTCATGTGAAAACAGACGGTTTGTAATTTTTTAAATATTGATATATTCTCCTCAAAACTTTTCATACAAAATGGCTTGCAATGTTGTAAGGATTTACTATCACAGTCACATGTGTTTTTTTTAGGTCGGAGAGAGAAGGCTGAACCCACAGTTTTCCACCCCCGCAATCTTGTGGGCATTTCGATCAAATTTTGTCTGGACAACAGATATTTTGTATCGCTTTTCCGTACAGAAGCAGCGGGGGCAAGTTGATTCTTTCAGATGTATTATGTGTTATTTAAACCATATCGATTTGATAAGCCTTTTTAAAAAATGCATATGCAAAATGAATTTTTCCCATAATTTTTATTTATAAATATAGCTACAACTTTTGTGGTGAGTTGGAGTTGTGAAATAAAACTGGTTGAATGAAGTGATGGCTGAGATAACATTCAATTTAAGATGATTTTGGCTTCAGTTTGGTTCTATAAGACAAAAATGTTTGCACATTTTTTGTAATTTATCTTTCAATCTTCCATCTATAGTATATATTGGAACAGTTAGATTTTTTACCGTAGCGTAGCGTTAGCAATGGCGCCGCGAATCATCGTCATGGAAGAGCTGGTTTGTTTTAACTTTTCCAAACCTATACTAACGTTACCTCAAACCATTTCATAACAATTTCCCACAAACTTGTAAATATTTATCAAAAATATTTTTATTGTCCAGGTTTTTAGACAGGAGAGAGAATATGGCCAAAGTTATATTCTTTTTGTGGACATTTTGTATCTCATGTGTTTCTCAATGGATGCATGTGTTTTTTGTGATATGATTTACTGGGGGGGGGGGGGGGGGGATGATTACTGCTTCAGACTGTGGTTCTTAATTCTGTACTCGCGTGTGTCAAGACCCACCTGCTCTGCACATTTTGAATACAGGGTTTGTTCTATTCAGCCGTAAATTAAGTGCCCTGATACGAAGTGAACTTCACAGGATATTCTGCCATGGATGATTCCAGTTCAAAGGAGCGTTACTAAATGCGCAAGACCGTGACTACTTTAGTAAATCTTACCGATTGCGATTAAATTAAATCCAACAAATTTACCTAAATTACATTTATTTTTAAATAATTATATACTTATTAATGTGGCAATTTTTAAACATGAAAAATACAACAAATAAAAACACATTTTTCAGTCTTCACTCTTATCGATTTTAGCTGTAGTAATGGTGCCAGGAGTCATCCTCATCGTAAAAAGAGATGGTTTTATCCTTTAACTTTTTCAAGTCTAATTCTGAAGCATTTTAAATATTGGTTTTTAATGCCTTTTTGGTTTTTGTTTTTAAGGTTTGAGCTTTTTTCTTTTTGAGCTGGCAAGCAAATATGTAAAAGCAGAAGCCGGAATGCTTAGGAATATAGAGGAAGCAGGAGTATTGCCATGTTTGGAAGGGGGTTGAGTGGATTGAGATGAGAATGAGATTATGCATGTTGAAGCTGTGCTCAATCGAGTACTGCTACTGTTATTTCTCTGTAAACATGTTAGTGAAGGTGATTTCCAAGGGTGAGGAGCTCAGAAGTATGTTATGGGCCCCTGAGACTGATAGGGAATTGAATCCTGGTCACCACTTTCACCAGGAATGTTTGAAGGCTGTTTGTGTGTATATAGAAGTAATATGGCATATGAGCTTTTTAGATGCATCATACTGTACTGAGTATTAATTTAATTATAAATGCCTAGTATTAACTAAGTAAACTTTTCTGATCTCATTCTTGTATCCCAACATGCCGGGTAAAACAAATTTGGCTTGCTTTCCAGCTGAGGGTGATCAACAAAGGATTTGTCCAGGGACTGAGGTTGATGCTGAATATTCCAGTGAACTGCTCTCTGCAAGATGGTTTCAATTCCCTGAAGCTTTGGCTTGTTGGATGATGGTGTGTTCAGTTTTACTGTACAAGCAATAACAGTTTTGATCCAGTTTCTGTTCACAGACGCATTTTTTTCATAAATAAATAATTTTAAGTTAAAGCTGGGATTAGATATCTAAACTGTTTAATTTGGACTCTATGTGAATTTGTGGTTGCCCCAAAATCTGATTGACATATCTGATGTCTTGGCATCTTCAGAAACATGTTCATCAAGTGCATCAGCACAAGATTACCGGTAACTCCCCCGGAAAAAGAAAGCAAGGACGACAGAGGATTGTACCTCTTTACCGACAAACAAGCAGGTGCAAAATGCAAGTTATGCAAATGTTAGATGAAAAAATGTTATCTCGTGCCTTCTGTACTGAGTTAGTCATTATCCATGCCAGTAGATAAAGCACAACTATGACCTCTTTACCAGGGTTCTGATCATATCCTTACCGCACAAAGCACTTATAGGCTGCTGAGTCTCTTGTTGCATAGCATTAGCTATCAAGGACAATTAACAGCATCACTGCACAGAAGACTCCACCTCCTCCCTACGCACCAGGTGACGACATTGACCCAGACGGCATGAGGAGACCCTCAACGCAGGATCAAAGGCATGCAAAGCTCCTGAGTACTGGACAGCAGTTCCTGGAGCGTGTCCTGAGAGACTTTCCGGTAAGAAGTCACTGATGTCTTCTGAGACATTTTCAACATCACTCGCTTAGTCTGCGCTATTTGTTCCCACGTAAGCTTCCAAGTATACCGCCATCACATCCAGTCCTAAGAAGCAGTCTCCGTCACCGCTGTCAATGAGCTACCATCCAGTTGCATTTCATTCCCTATTCTCATGAAGTGCTTTGAGCGGCTAGTCATGCACAACATCAGCGGCTTGACTGGTTTGGCACTCTATCTGCCATGTGCCTTGTGCTGCTTTACTTATCTTTCTTTTTACATGACCTATTTTGTATATTTGTATAGTTGTACTTTATATTTTTATCTGTATTTAATGTTCTGCTGTTAGTGTCATCTGGCTATGCACCAAGGGTCTGAAGTGAGTAATGCAATTTAAATTCTCTGTATGTTTTTTGCCTTGTACATGTGGAAGAACTGACAATAAAGCAGACTTGACTTGACTTGACATATGAAAGTAGCCCCGAAAAGCGACAAAGTCTGGCCTTGCTGGAGATGCAGCTGGAAGTGCCACTCTTGAATGCCAATGCCATTTTGGGCTGCTGGCCTGACAACTGAAAGGGAGAATTTCTTTTGCAGAAGGAAGTAAATAAAGCTAACAAAATCATCCATATCTTTCCTCTTTCCCTTGTTATCACTAACTTTATGACAAGTTCGGCCCGCTGTGGGGCTCTCTCGGGGAAAAAAAAAAAATTAGATATATATAACCGTGTACGCTGATAAACTACGTGATATTATTCATGTCATGATGGAAGCCCACAAATAACATAATTGAGGACATTTACGAGGCCGCTGAGCCAATAATAAGATTATTTATTTATACCACAGCGCCTGTAGTGTTGTCTTAACACATTACATTTGTTTGGTTTGTGTGATGGGAGGGAAAGAGTCGGGACTTTTTGGCCCCCTGAAGTGCAAGATATTGGGTGATGATGCATTATAATGAGGAGTTTGCATTTGACTTCAATTTAGCTGTTTTCATAAGAGTCCGAGGCCTCACTTGGCGATATCAATCACTCGTGCTGTACATTGTTGCTGTATCCGTGGTTGCCCGGACAAATCGCGAGTACAGAGCCGGCCGGGCCAAGAGTACAGTGGTTGCTCCTCGGGTGGAACACTCTCCGTAAGCCTATCACAGGCGACTTGGTGCAACGCGAGAAACATCATATAGCACACAACGAATACACAATGGAATTTCTTAGAGCCACAGAAAGACAAAAACGTTTTTGCTTGAAAAATGCACAATACACAATCTTCCAACCTAGGATGAAGTCATTATATACATGTAATTTAATGGAAAATGAGCTGAGGCACTCTGTGGCGCAGCCAGCAGGATTATGAAACAGTGCCAGGGCAGAGTCGGGACTCTGCAGAAAAGTCGCCAGTGCATAACGAGTCATGGAAAACAGTTTTAAGTGTGGTGCGGCGCGGTGCAGGGCTGCACATGTCATCCGGTGTGCAACTGCCTTAAAGGGCCCCTGAAGTGCCTTGAATCACCCAGCATTATTCTATGTGTTGATGTAATTTCAACTGAAACAGGAAGAGAGGGCGGGACATATCTAGCAGCCCCACCCCCTTTTTAAAATAGCCAATAGCATTTTGTTTATCTGCCTGGGCCAGAGCCATTGAGCTTGGTAAAAAAAAAAAAAAAAAAAAAAAAAAAAAAAAGCCGCATTTGACAGCCACAGTACAAAAGATTACCCCCTAGATTCAATATGAAACTCTTAGTAAAACAAAACAGTGATGATAATCATGCTGAGGTTGTGTAGTTGTAAAAGTTTTTAATACATGCTGACTCGTGCATATGATCCATGTGCATATGAAACAACATGAAACCAGACCTCATTTGCAACAATCAAAAGCTTATGTCACGGGGTGACTAAGCTTAAGGGAGTGGAACCATAACGTAAACGGGCGAGTGTGTCCCTTGGGGAATGGTTTTGGGGAGGAACCACAGTCGCAACAAGATGGTCGATCTTTCCGTGTTTTAGAAAACAAACTAGTTATGAGTAATTTGTAAACAACAAGAAAATGGGAAACAGGTGTACGGGTTAATCGACGTGGACTCTTGTGATTGGTAACTAGACTGGCGTTGGAGTACTTTACCCCAGGAAGGACAGCAGGATGAGAGAAAAAGGACGGTGATACAGAGGAATGAGGATCAACTGAGTGAGGACGTCGGAAAGCGGGCAAGTTTGTGAAACTACGTGTTTGGACCACTTTGAGTTGAGCGATGAAGGCGTAAGGACATATTGTTAAAAGTGGAGCTTAGGAATTGGATCGGTAGTGACCGACTCTGTGGACGTGAGGAGATTGAAGATATCCACCCTTGACAGAAAAGTGCTTTCTGTACATATTGAGGAGACTGTGTAGCTACGCTGGGAAAACTAATAGTGCTGTGAATGCGACTCTACACATGGCTGGTCCTCTTCACCTTGCTCGCTGACTATCCCTCGACTGGTAAATAAGTTAGCCCCGTGTGACGGCAGACTGGCATCTCTTATGCGAGATGGTTATTTCACTGACACAAATAAGGTAGCTGGTGTGACTCCCACTGTGCGACGGGTATGGGCTCCATACTTTGTTTACACTGTGTGTTTATTGCATTGGTGCTTGTTTGTAGTGGTCATATGCTGTGCATGTTTGGTTGGGTATCCACCTTGTATGAATACTTCGAGTGCAGTTTCATTCACGATCATACTTGGGTAATTTCTCTCACTGCACAGGAGTGTGAGGACACATTGGGCTCGGAGTGTTAATAAAAAAACGGCTGTTGCCTAATAGTCATCCTTGTTATTCCCCTGTCAGCAGATTTATACCAGGAAAGGGAGTATTGCCGTTGCACCAAATTAACATATAACCTGTACACTGCTGTCTTGTACCAACCACCTTTTCTATAATTTTGCCTATAAAAGGAAGATTAGATATTGGTCTATAATTGCTCAAAATAGTGTTATCAAGATTGCTCTTTTTCAGGAGGGGCTTTACAACTGCAGTTTTCAGGGAGTTTGGAAATGTCCCAGAAAGAAGTGAGGCGTTCACCACTTCTAAGAGATCTGCTTCTAAACAGTTAAGCACACTTTTGAAAAAAGATGTGGGAAGGTGTGTCAAGATAGCAGGTTGACGATTTTAGGGTGCTGCACTATTTCTTTCCAAAATTTTGCTATCAATTGCTTCAAAAATTAGACATAGTATCTTTTTGATATTGAGTCCAGATCTGTCTGTACCTCTGCATTACTTGAGGATGTGCTAATCGCCTTCCTGATATTAATGATCTTCTCAGAAAAGAAGGACAGCAAAACTCATTGCATTTGCTAACTGAGAGCAGTTTCACTGGGAAAATCTGACTTGGGGTTTTGTCAGTCTCTCAACAGTGGCAAAAAGAGTACGAGTGTTGTTTAAGTTACTGTTTATAAGGTTTGAGAAGAAATTCTGTGTAGCTGTGGCTAGTTTCACATTAAAAGCATGAAGGCTGTCTTTATAGATGCTATATAGTGAATTTCAAGTTTCGTCTTCCGCCACATCCACTCGGCTTTTTCTGCATTGTCTTTTTCATAGTCTGAACTGCTGTTGATCTTCTCCAAATTGATTTCTGTCTGTTTGGTTTTCTTCCTGACTATTATTGGAGCAATATCATCAATAACATTCTTAACTTTTGAGTTAAAGCAATCAAGGAGAAAATCAACAGAGTCTGCAGATATGCTTGGTGTTAGAGATATAGCCTCCATAAACTGCACACTAGTGTTCTCGTTAATGCATCTCCTTCTGACAGAGACAGATCTAGATTCAGTGGTAGCAGAGATCAATATATCAAAGAAAATACAGAAGTGATCAGATAGTGCTACGTCCTTAATAACTATGGATGAAATGTTTAGACCCCTACTGATGATTAAATCTAGGGTGTGTCCACCCTTGTGTGTGGGTCCATGCACATGCTGAATCAGGTCAAAAGGTGTTTAGAACCGTTATCATTTCTTTTGTAATTTTGCAAAACAGTCAAACTCTGAGGAAATCATTGATAGCATTTCTGTGACCTCTTCAACAAAGGCTGGAGAGTATTTTGGAGGCCTGTAAATAATGATAAACAGAATGCGTGGAGCACCTTTCAGCACAATCCCTAGATATTCAAAAGACAAGTACTGACCAAATGACATTTGCTTGCATTGATAGACATCTTTAAATAGAGCAGCTACACCTCCACCTCTCCTAACAGTCCTGCAGACACCCATGAAAGTAAAGTTTAGGAGGGGCTGCTTCATTGAGGACTGTTGCACTGCAGCTGTCTTCTAGCCATGTTTCATTTGAAACATAAAATCCAGATTGTTTGTGGTTATAAAATCATTGATTAGAAATGATTTATTTTTTAGTGAGCGAATGTTTAAAAATGCTAACTTGATGGCAGTACTTTGTGTCTTTACATCAATCTTAGTTTGATGCATTATAGACTGCAGATTAGATGAGTTTGCCCTTCGGCTTGAAAAGACCTTAGACTTTCTATCACGTGATAAAACTGAAATAGAGAAAGCTACAGGCACACTGGCACACATATCACTGAGAGCTGCTATCAGTTGTTTTTGGTTCACCTACAGCGGATGGAGGGTTTGGGCCCTGGCGTTGTGGCAGCGGTCGGAGAGCTCTCACAGGAGCAGGGCCACAGGCTTTGGTGGGTGGGGGGGCCGCCGTTTTTTTGGTGATATTTGCGGGCTTGCAGCGAATGAGTGAGAGAGTTTAGTCCCAGCATACACCAATTCCTCCATTTTCTGTGAGAAGCACAGAAGTGGAGATGCTGGAGAGAGGGATAATGTGTCCGGTGAGAGGGGCTGTGTCTCTGGTGTTTCCAGTGACTGTGATATGTTGTCCTGGCTACCCTGGCTTCCCTGGCTGTTTTCCAGAAGGTCGTCCTTGGGTGCCGAGTCTTGTATCTGTTTTGATACATCACAGTCTGTCTGTGAGGAGCTCTGTGGGCAGGGCTCAGTCGGGATAGTGTCCATCAGCAGTGCTTGTTGTGGCTGGATGGTGTTATTCAGTGTCCTTGTGGGATATGTCAACCACATGATGACTCGGACCTGGTGTGTGTGTGCTGAATGAATTGACATACTCTGCTGAAGGATGGCGTAAGCAGAAGTAGATATTGTCCTTAAGCACTCTAGCTCCAAGTTTGTTAGGGTGGAGGCCATCTGGTTTTAAACAGTTGTCTATGGCCCCAGAACAGATTGAAGTTGTCGATGAAATTCACTCCTTTTATATTGCAAGATCTTTGTAGCCATGTGTTCAGCCCAAGCAACTGTGAAAATATATTTGTTCCCCTTGCTGGAAGTGGTCCACTGATGAACGACTGAACTTTGAGTCTTCGAAGTGTTTCAAAGAGTTCACTGAAGTCCTTCTTAAGGAGTTCTGACTGCTCTTTGCGAATATCATTCTTCCCCACATGGATGATGATTCGATTTGCAGTCTTGTGTTTCATCAGAATGTTCTGAAGTTCCTTGTTCACATCAGAAACTGTTGCTTGAGGAAGGCAGCATGTTGTTGTAGTCCTGCTACTGATGTTTCTGATAATAGAGTCACCCATTATCAGAGTCCTGGGCTCGGCTGCGCTCTGAGCTGAATGCCGCTGTCTGCTCGACCTTGAGCGCCTGTTAGTAGCGGTGTTTAGCTGCTGGCTGATCCGATAGATGTTTAATCACATTTGGGGATTCCTCACCCGCATTCATTAATGCTTCAAATCTGTTCTCAAGATGTATAGGGGTGGTAGAATACAAGTATTCACAAGCCTTGTCATAGTCGAATCTGGGGTAGAGGATGCTACAGCAGCAATACGATTTGGTGATTACAATCTGATGTCTCGTGTTCCTTTGGGTCTCGCTCCCTGTTTGTGCCATCAATTATTGTGGCGATCAGTTTTGGCTTGTTCCTCTACACTTGGTATTAAACTGTTGAGATTCAGAAGATTCATGGGGACTCACCGGCTGTATGCTGAGAGGGTCCATGACGATGGTCTGCTGAGTGTTCCGCCTGTTTTGGAAGTCCAGCAAGTAACTTTGTTTCAAGAACCACAATCCTTTGTAGAAGTTTGCAGCAGTTCATGCAACTAGTATATTCAACAGGAGGCATTTTCTCTCTCTTCTGTTTGAATGTAGGCAGTTGTTTTCCCGTCTCCGGAATGTAAGCTGCTGGCAGTGGGAGGCAAAGTCTTCTTTTTGTAGTATAATTCTAGTCCCAAAGAGTTTTTAGTTTTAGTGTTTGTGCCGTCGATGAAATTTACTCCTTTTATATTGCAAGATCTTTGTAGCCATGTGTTCAGCCCAAGCAACCGTGTACAGAAATAAGAAGCAAAGCGCAGAGCAGTAAGCTAGAACGTCCGAACGGTAGCAAAGCCGGAAGTAGGATTTCTCATAATACCAATGAGAAAGGTTGGCTTAATGCAACGGAAGTTCTCCTGGCTTCACTGATACAGGGCAGCAATGCACAAATTGCAGATCAATTTAGTGTAGCAGGTGGATTCACTAAACCGTTGGAACATCACAGTGCGGAAGGAGGTCAGGGAAATGTAGCAGCGGCTCTCTAGGTTCTGCTGATACAAGGCAGCAATGTACAGGGTGTGAATCACTTCAGTATATCAGACGGACTCACCAGCCGGCTGAGGTGTACTAACAATAAGGAAAGTGGACTTAATACAACAGAAGTTATCTGGGCTCCACTGATGCAGGACAGCAGTGCACATGTTGCAGGTCAATTTAGCATGTCAGACAGATTAAAGCATCACAGTGATGAGGGGAGAAGTCAACTGTATACAGCAGCGGTATACAGCAGCGGCTCTCTAGGTTCTGGAAAGGTAGTTTTTAATCAGCTGAACAAATACTTAAACTCAAATGGATACCTGGACAATTTTCAATCTGGTTTCCGATTGCATCACAGCACAGAGACAGCGCTCATTAAGATATTAAATGATATTCGCTTAAATTCTGACTCTGGCAAAATATCAGTGCTGGTATTGCTATATCTCAGTGCTGCGTTTGACACTGTCGAATCATAACATACTACTAGAGAGACGGGAAAACTGGGTCGGGCTTTCTGGGATGGTACTCAAATGGTTTCAGGTCATACTTTTGAAGGGAGAGGCTATTATGTGAGTCCTAGGAGAGCATAAGTCTAAGTGGACGTCCATGACATGCGGAGTCCCACAAGGCTCAATTCTGGCACCGCTCTTGTTTAGCCTTGTATATGCTCCCACTAAGTCAGATAATGAGAAAGAACCAAATTGCCTATCACAGCTATGCTGATGATACCCAGATTTACCTAGCCTTATCGCCAAATGACTACAGCCCCATTGACTCCCTCTGCCAATGTATTGATGAAATTAATAGTTGGATGTGCCAGAACTTTCTTCAGTTTAAACAAGGAAAAAACTGAAGTTATTGCATTTGGGAAACAAAGATGAAGTTTTCAAGGTGAATGCATACCTTGACTCAAGGGGGACAAACAACTAAAAATCAAGTCAGGAATCTTGGTGTGATTCTGGAGACAGACCTTAGTTTCAGTAGTCATGTCAAAGCAGTAACTAAATCCGCATAACTATCATCTAAATAACATTGCAAGAATTAGATGTTTTGTTTCCAGTCAAGACTTGTTGGAAACTTGTTCATGCCTTTATCACCAGCAGGGTGGACTACTGTAATGGTCTCCTCACCGGCCTTCCCAAAAAGACCATCAGACAGCTGCAGCTCATCCAGAACGCTGCTGCCAGGATTCTGACTGGAACCAGAAAAATCTGAGCATATCACAACCAGTGCCTCCAGGGTCCTTACACTGGCTTCCAGTTACATTTAGGATTGATTTTTAAAGTACTTTTTACTCGTTTATAAATCACTCAATGACCTAGGACCAAAATATAAATTGCAGATATGTTCACTGAATATAAACCTAACAGACCACTCAGATCATTAGGATCGAGTCAGTTAGAAATACCAAGGGTTCACACAAAACAAGGGGAGTCCGCCAAAACATTAGTCACATTTAAATCTAGACTCAAAACTCATCTGTTTAGCTGTGTATTTGTTGAATGAGCACTGTGCGATGTCTGAATTGATTGCACTGTATTTCACATATTCACTGTATTCTATGTAAAATCATTTTCTATTTTTAACTGTTTTAGATTCATTTTAAATAAGTCAATTTTTAAATCATTTCCAATGTTTTAAATTGCTTGTTTTATGTTTTTTAAATTGCTTGTTTTATTGTTTGTTATTATTTTTTCTTCATGATTATTTTACCTTCTTTTATGTAAAGCACTTTGAATTACCATTGTGTACGAAATGTGCTATATAAATAAACTTGGCTTGCCTTGCCTTGCCTTGCCTATTATACCCCAGCCGTCTGGTGAGTCTGTCTGCTGTACCAAAGGGAGTCGCATGCGGTGCATTGTTGCCTTGTACTGACAGAGCCTGGGGAGACATTGTTGTATCCAGTTATCCTGCCCCATTGCTGTTACGCCCCAACCGCCTGGTGAGCCGCTGTTACACTTAATTGACACATAATCTGTGCAGTGTTGTCTTGTGCCTGGAGAGCCTGGAGAGCTGTTGATGTATTAAGCTAAGCTGCCCCGTCACTGTTACGCTCTAACCGTCTGAGTCTGGAGAGCCGTTGTTGTAATAAGCTAAATTGCTCCATCACTGTTACGCCCAACCGTCTGAGCTTGGAGAGCCGTTGTTGTATCCAGTTATACTGCCCCATTGCTGTTATGCTCCAACCGCCTGGTGAGCCGTCGTTGTACCAAGTTGACATATAACCTGTATAGTGTTGTCCTGTGCCCGCAGAGCCTGGAGAGCCATTGCGGTATCAGGCTGACCTCCCCCTTTGTTATTGTCGAGCTCTAATTGGCCGGCGAGTCTGCCAGCTCCACCGAATTGACCTGAAACAGGTGTATCCCTCCCTGCACCAGCAGAGCGTAGAGAATGATGTGCTGTATCCAGGCCAGCCATTTGTGGCTGTCTTAATCCAGCAGAGACTGGTAGCCCTTCCTAACAGAACAAGTTACCTGTAGATTGTGGACCGACATCTGTGGAGACCGTTCGATCTCCCTTTCATACTACGCTGTCTGGCCATTACTGCCCTGCATCAGTGGAACTCAATAAATTGTTCACCGCTTTAAGTCGACTTATTTGTGCAGTCCCCCTACTGCAGGCTTCAAAGCTCCATCTGGCCACAGGCCGACCGGCCCTATTGCTCCGCTTTTCTTTTCTTTGTTACAACCCTTTTAGACTTTTCTTGCAAAGATATTTAATAAAGGAAACTTCATTGTTTTAAACAATCTCCTTCTTGCCCTGGTCTTTGTTGGGTGGGATACGTGGTGCTCCCTTGTTTCACTGTCTGAATCATTTCCTATTGCCTACATTGTGCACTACGAGCCATTCACTGTACAGTTAATACTACACTGTGAATAAGTGACCAATCTCAGCTGCAGCTTCAGTGTCTCTTTATAGTGCAGGGGGCGGGCGCTTCAGATTCTAGAGAGCATTTGATTGATCAGAAGATTTGATGAGCAGATGAAGTACGATGTGACGTCAAAAAAACGAGCCGTTTTGGCGGAAGTGACGAACTGCAAGTTTGAATGCTTGTGTCTTCTAAATGTGAATTTTGTCACTGTTTTGGAGCACACTGCCTTATAGATAACCTTAAGACTAACATATGGATACTAACACCCAAAAAACTTTAATTTTGATTTCTTGGGGACTTTAACCCTCTGGGGCTGACTAACGCTAATATGCGTTTTGAGACATCTTCTCCTGATAACACCAAAAAGAACTTAAATTACACTTTCAGTTTTGATTGTACAGATAAGAGCAATACATCAATCGAATCTGTAAAGGGTCTAATTTATTTGTATACACACATAATAACAACAAAACTTTGTTTTATTAACTGTGCATTAATAAAATAAAGAAAACAAACATGGTGCGCTGTCTGCAGCCTTGGTCTGTGGTGATCTTCATTTAGAAACATGTCATTAAAATGAACTGTAACTCAGCCAATACTCAACACAGAGATATGAGAGAGATATCTATAGAACGGTTGACATGTCTACTTTTAAACTAAGCAAGTCTTATCGAAAACAAATATTCTGTGATAACGTAATCCATATGAAACCAACGCGATGTCCAGTCTTTCATGTCTCCCTTCATTATATCTAATGTGACCATGCCCACGCGCCGAGCGCGCTATTGACATTTAAATGTTCCACGTGAAGCTTGCGGCGGGTAAACGCCCCAACAACAAACAAAGCAGCGAGTTTTTTACATTTTAAGTGCATTTTACTTTGCACTTCGCGCTGAGAGGAATGAGACTGAATTCACCGCAGAAAAGACTTACTGTGACAAATAAGAAATAATTCACCTCAAGAAGCTTTGGTTTACCTTTGGATTATTGATGCAGTGGCTTGATCAAGCAGAGATCCTAAACATGAGTAAGTCTTTTATTTTTTTTTATTATCCTACTTGTATTAGTTTTCACATAACCTGTACATATTTTACTAGTTAGACTTTTTTATCAAACTATAATTCATGACTAAATGTTTTTTATATTATATAACATAAACAGCAATACGATATAAAACAAATATTGTTGCTAGCCTAATATCAGTAAGAATGGTTAGATAGGCTATTCTCTGTTCACGAATATAGCCACATATGTTTAGAACTATATACAGTATATTTTATAGGCCTACATACAAAGCATGCTTGTCTTTATGAATGTAACTTTATGAAAGCTTCTGTTCATAAATATCTACTCTGGTGTAAGTATTTTGAATGTGTTATAACTGGGATCCTCTGAGGTGTAAAATTATTAAGTAAGCTGTAAATATCACTGATAATATGTGTGCTATGTGGTAATTGTGTTCTTTTTTTCTATAAATTAGTACTAGTATCAGTGACCATCACAATAATGTTAATAATGTAGTTTAAAAAAAAAATTTTGTACTCAGATTCTTTCTTGTAACTCTTCTCTCTCAGTCACACACCTGGCTGAAAGGCTCATTATGCAACACAAATATCAGGGCATGTCAAACCTTCTCTAGGCCCCCAAAACACCCTCAGGCCCCAGAGGGTTACGGCTGGATAGCCTCTTGTTTCAGAGGTGGAATTGTCAAAGATGACTACGGGTATAAATAGGCGACAGGTGCATTCACTCATCAGATTTTTGCTTCGAAGTCGAGTGGATGAAGAAATCTCAGCAGGCATTTTTCTCTCGTAAGCTGGAAGAAGAGGCTGTTCTGGGTGGCTTTATGACACGTTCAGCTGTGTCCCTGTTAATTCAGCAATTTCCCTGGGTGTTTCATCAAAAAGAGCAGTTTTTGATCATGATCGGTTCGTGTCTTTTTAAAGATGCCGCTCCAGCCATGTACTTTTGGGTGTGGTCATTACTTGGCTTTTACTGATGGCCACAATAGTTGTCTTCAGTGTCTGGGCATCCAGCATGCTGAGGATGCGTTCGTGGATTGTTCATGTGTTCACTGCAAATGAATGTACATGACAGTCCTGCAATCACGCCTCTCTCTCCTTAAGGGACCAGCCGTCCCTGTTTCTCAGCCACGAGTAGAGGACCACTGGCTGGTGCTTTGGGTGATCTGAGGATCACAGTGAGAGCCTCCACGCCAGGTCCGTCCCCACGGGCCTCTCAATCCTCCCGCAGCAACTGTCCTGCCTGTTTCGCGGCAGTCTCACTTTCATATGGCGGGCCGAGAGAAGATCAGATGTCAATCACAGCATCGGGGGATACCTTCAGCACCTTCTCCCGGAGGAGGGCCGGGTGTAGAATCCTTGGTTTTCTTTTGTTTCTGTTCCACCATTGACCCAAGGACCAGTGGTACCCACATTTTCAAAGAGCAATTTCCTTTTCCTCTGGGACATCGGGCTCGTGGGTTGACAGTGAGAGATGTGCTGCCTCCTAACTCTTGCCCACAAAGCCCCTCATCACAAGCAGCCAAGAGATTGCAGTTTGTGGACGCAAAGCCTCCCCACGCATCTCAGGCCGGTCCCTCCGAGGACATGGGGAGTCCTGCTGTGATGAGCCAGAACGCAATGCCTTCTGGGCCATCCAGCATGACTTCACCCCGCTCTACCGCTGCAGGCATGTTGACTGTTCTTTTGGTGCCACTTGCACGGAGCTTGGGGACATGGCTTGCGCTTCCCAACCCATCCTGTTGGCTCATTTGGACAGTCCGACTTGGCTACGCTATTCAGTTCGAAAGGCGACCTCCCAAGTACAGTGGCATCCTTGAGACTTCGGTGGCAGTCCAAGACGTCCCTGTTCTGCGCGAGGAGATTGCTGTCTTACATGTGAAGGATGCAATCAAGCCACTCCCTCCAGCCGAGATGGAGTTGGGGTTTAACAGCCCTTCATCGTGCCCAAGAAAGGCGGTGGCCTTCAACTAATTCTGTATTTGTGAGTTTTGAATCGGGCCTTTCACAAGCTCCTGTTCAAGATGCTAACGCAGAAGTGCATCATCAGATGCATCCAGTCCCAGGATTGGTTTGCAGTGGTCGACCTAAAGGATGCTTACTTTCATGTCTCGATCCTTCCTCGACACAGGCCATTCCTTCAGTTTGCGTTCGAGGGTTGGGCATGGCAGTACAGGGTCCTCCCCTTCGGGCTGTCCCTGTCCCCCTATGTCTTTACAAAGGTCGTGGAGTGCTTACTAGTCCCAAGAGAAAGCCTGTGCCCCTAGGGGTGAGGGTTCACTCCACCCGGAGTGTGGCTTCCTCTTATTCCTTGCTTCTTGGCAGACATCTGTAGAGCTGCGGGCTGGGCGACACAGAACACCTTCACTAGATTCTATAGCTGTCGAGCCAGTTTCTTCTCGTGTGGTGGGTAATAGGTAACTGACATGGGGATGTCAGTTACCTATTATTGAATTGAATTGATGTGAGCGCCTTTCTCTCACAGTCGAGTTCTCTGGACGGCGAACCCTGATCCAGCATCCTCCAGCACCCCCAGCAGTCAGACTCGGCAGAGCAGTCTCACACCAGGCACAGTATAGGTTTTAACTTGCCCCTTTACTGGGCTAGGTGTCCATATGGCTTGATTCCCTGCAGCGTATCCCATATGTGTATGCTTCCACGGTAAGGTTTCCCTCTCAGTGAACCCGTGTCTTCCCTTTGACAGACCATTCTGTCAGGCTTTGCTGGCAGTGGTTCTTCCCTACTCTCAGGTAGGATCTGCCTCAGAGTCCCATTCCATATGTAGTACTGCCACAGGCCTGGGTCAGTCCATATCAGTGTCTCCACATGATACCTCCCTACAGGTAGAATGTGGCCTCCGTAGTGCCCTTCTCCAGAAGGCTCGCTTCCCCATCATTACTGCCAAGCTGTAAACAACAAACAGAAAGACGTGTGAAGCACCTTTCATAAAGGTGAAAGTGAAAGGTGTAATAGAAGATTTCTCCTTAAGAAATTATTTTCTGCCGCAGGAATGGCGGCTTTGCTATCTCCAGCAGCGATGTACTCACTTGTGGTCCCTTTGGGCGCCAAGGTCAAACTATTTGCGCTGGGGCATTGGGAAGGTTATGAGTTTTGCGTATCACCTGTCTGACATGCTGTGGCTTGTCAACACTTGCAATGCCATAGAGTTGTGACGGGGTTCGGGTTGTGGCGCTTTCCATAGACCCCATATGTCATCACAATATAACTCGTAGTAACTGACAGATAGGGAACATCTCGGTTACGTATGTAGCCCTCATTCCTTGATGGAGGGAATGGAGATGTTATGTCCCCATGCCACAACCTCGAACCATCGCTGGCTGCCAGGGATGAGTTCTCGGCTCCTCATCATAAAAACTGATGAGTGGATGAACCTGTTGACTATTTATACCTGTACGCACAGAGAGTGGCTCTGGTATGCAAAAATCCACAACTAGCCAAATTTCATTGGTGTTTTCTCCTAATCAGAGAGGATTCGGGCACCCAAGAAAGACCCCATATGTCGTCATGACATAACATCTCCATTCCCTCCATCAGGCAATGAGGGTTACGTACGTAACCAAGATGTTATACTTACAACAACACTTTCTTTGGTATTGAACAAGTTTGTAGCTGGATAATGTACAAGTTCTAGTTATTGGACAATTATGCATACACTGCAGGCGCTTAGTGAAAAGGTTCTAGTTTGCTCCTTTATTGAACAAGTTCTTGAATGAAGCAATGTCCATTTCTAGTGTTCATTGAAAAGTCTTGGGGGAAAAAATAGATCCAACATGCAAACATTATGCACTGCTGCTTGACTTTCCTCCAGTAGGAATGTTTCCTACGCTTCTCTCTTTCTACTACTACTTTTTTCTTGCTCTCTTTACACTCTCCATTACTGATGACCCCTTAACAAAACAGCTTCTCTCTTCACAGGATCAGAATCTTGCTGAGCCTGGTAACGCCGCTGTTTTTCTGCGGCAGATAATCTTGGCATTTTCCTGGGACACAAAGTGATTTTTATCTTTAAATCTTAAGTTTTATATTTGCTAAATTACTGTTCTAAATGACTGTTCATCTAGTGTTGAGTAACTCCTTTACATTTTATCTTACAAATTATACTTTTAAATTGTTTGTAAACAATACTCTTTACACAGTTAATGAACAGAACTAAACAACAAACTGACTTTAACTAAACAATGACACTATTGCATTTTTTTCTGATCTCTGTTGCATCACTAAATCATTATGTTTTTGTTTATCACTGTAAAGCTGCTTTGAAACAATCTATATTGTATAAAGTGCTACATAAATAAGGGTGATCTGTAGCAATTAGGGCTGCAAAACGATTAAAATCATTCTGCTACTGTCATCATAAATTAAGTCATCATTAAAACTGAGAAGGCCTGCTCCAGAGACAGCCATGCATGACCATGCCATGATACCACCTCCACCATGCTTTACAGATGAGGTTGTATGCTTGGGATCATTTGCAGTTCCTTTTTGCTCCACACTTTTGCTTTCCCATCACTTAGATAAAGGTTAATCTTTGTCTCACCTGTCCATAAAACTCAGTTCCAAAACTCTACTGGCTCACCTTTGTGATTTTTTGCAAACTTTAATCTTGCCTTTCTATTTTTGGTGCTGGTCAGAGGTATGCATCTTGCTGTAGCCTCTGTAATTCTGTGTCAAAGTCTCCTGCCGACAAGATTGTCAGAGCATCACCCCAGCTTTTTGGAGGTTGTTGGTGATTTTACAGAAACGTATTTTAGGGTTCATTTTCACAGCTTTTCTGATTTGTCTGTCATCAACTACCGTTGTTTTTCTCAGCCAATCAGGTTGTTGTTGGCTGCTGATATCACCAATGGTTTCCAAGCTCTAACTGACTTCCTATTTTCTTTTAGCAACCAAATTGCTTGCTGTTCTCTCAAAGTCAGCTCCCTCATCTTCATCCTGGTTTGTGTGTTCATTGGATGCAAGACTCAGAATACAGAAGCAATGGATATAACTGATACAACACATTCCCTGTTTTTAATATCTGACGAATTAATGCAACAGGACATGGCTGATGACCTGTGAGCAGGGCAGTCCTTTGGGCGGTGCAACTGGTTTGACCGCACCAGACCCCACCCTCCGGGGGGCCCCACAGCATGGGAATATACAAACCCTTATCCAAAAAAGTTGGGACACTGTACAAATTGTGAATAAAAACAGAATACAATGATGTGGAAGTTTCAAATTTCAATATTTTATTCAGAATGCAACATAGATGACATATCAAATGTTTAAACTGAGAAAATGTATTATTTTAAGGGAAAAATAAGTTGATTTTAAATTTCATGGCATCAACACATCTCAAAAAAGTGTGTGGCATCCCCTCTTCTTTTTATAACAGTCTCCAAACGTCTGGGGACTGAGGAGACAAGTTGCTCAAGTTTAGGAATAGGAATGTTGTCCCATTCTTTTCTAATAAAGGGATTATTGTTTTTATTTTGTATTTGGTCTTCTTTGTTGCATCTTCCTCTTTATGATGCAACAAATGTTTTCTATGGGTGAAAGATCTGGACTGCAGGCTGGCCATTTCAGTACCCGGGTCCTTCTTCTACGCAGCCATGATGTTGTAATTGATGCAGTATGTGGTCCGGCATTGTCATGTTGGAAAATGCAAGGTCTTCCCTGAAAGAGACGACGTCTGGATGGGAGCATACAGTATGTTGTTCTAGAACTTGGATATACCTTTTAGCATTGATGGTGCTTTTCCAGATGTGTAAGATGCCCATGCCACACGCACTCATGCAACCCCATACCACCAGAGATGCAGGTTTCTGAACTGAGCGCTGATAACAACTTCAAATTTTGATTCGTCTGACCACAGAACAGTTTTCCACTTTGCCACAGTCCATTTTAAATGAGCCTTGGCCCAGAGAAAACACCTGCACTTCTGGATCATGTTTAGAATATAGCTTCTTTTTGACTTATAGAGTTTTTAGTCGACGAACGGTGGGTTGTGTTCACCGACAATGTTTTCTGTAAGTATTCCTAATCCCATGTTGTAATTTCCATTACAGTAGCATTCCTGTATGTGATGCAGTGCAGTCTAAGGGCCTGAAGATCAAGGGCATACAGTATGGTTTTCCGGCCTTGACCCTTACGCACAGAGATTGTTTCAGATTCTCTGAAACTTTGGATGATATTATGCACTTTAGATGATGATAACTTCAAACTCTTTTGCAATTTTTCTCTGAGAAACTACTCTTTTCTGATATTGCTCCACTATTTTTTGCCGCAGTATTGGGGGAATTGGTGATCCTCTGCCCATCTTGACTTCTGAGAGACACTGCCACTCTGAGAGGCTCTTTTTGTACCCAATCATGTTGCCAACTGACCTAATAAGTTGCAAATTGGTCCTCCAGCTGTTCCTTATATTACATTTAACTTTTCCGGCCTCTTATTGCTACCTGTCCCATCTTTTTTGGAATGTGTAGCTCTCATGAAATCCAAAATGAGCCAATATTTGGCATGACATTTCAAAATGTCTCACTTTCAACATTTGATACTGTATGTTATCTATATTCTATTGTGAATAAAATATAAGTTTGTGATACTTGTAAATTATTCCATTCCTTTTTTACTCACAATTTGTACAGTGTCCCAACTTTTTTGGAATCGGGTTTGGATTTAAAATATTAATGATATTAATAATTTTGGAAAAAAATAAGCATCAGGATTTATTTCAGCATTTCAGTTGATTTTATTTGGTTAGAGTTCATTCAAAAGAATTATCTGAACCTTATAAGGCATACTATTATTAGTTTTTTTATGCTGACAGTGCTTGGCAGCTTTTGCACCTTATCAGTCACCCACCTAATTGATTAAACATGGCGACAAGCCGAGAAGTTTTGAAAGTACATGTCTGGGGCTGAAAAAAAGGAGTAACAAAAAGAAAAAAGAAAAAAAAGAATTACAGGCATCTTCAGAAGGCTCATTGGATCGATTTATTAGACAACGTGTGGAAACAAGGACTGAGGAGTGCGAAGTGAGAGAACATGATGAAAATGGAGACGTAGAACAGGAAAAGGAGCAGGAAGATGGACATGCAGATGCGGGTGACGTTGTCACTCCTCCTGAAAAAAAATGGCCATGGTCGTGCTGCTGGTACAAGGTCAGACATCGAGTCAGCTTCAGTCACATACATTGAAAAAACTGTGGAAGACATCACTGACCCTGCTAATTGGCCAGAAAAGATGATAGACATGCTAGTGAAAAGATGGCATTTTAAAATCTCTAGTGAAGCGCACGTCTTTCCATTGTAGAAAACTGCCAATCGGAGAAAGCGTAGAAAGAAATTTGCGCGTTTCTTCTCAGATGCTGCTTTTTGCTTTTGCTGAAAATTGTTCGGATCAGAAAACAACAACAAAACTGGGAAAAAAATGCATTAATGACTGGAGGCACTTAACTGTAAAATTAAAAGTGCATGAATCATCCAATGATCACATAATTAACTAACGAAATGCCTTGAAATGCGCCGATGTTTACAGGGAAGTAGGACTTTTGACAAACTTGCTCAACTCGTATTTTAGCTTCTGTGCAGTACTTATCACAGAACAATTATCACAGAACACAGAAGTGGTACAAATGCAAAACTGTATGAGACAAATAATGGGAACTTTTTGGGTTTAATTGGAATGATTGCAAAATTTGATCCTACAATACAAAAGCATATCCGACGAGTTAAAAATGAAATCCATGACCATTATTTTGGGCCTTCTATCCAGAATGAAATAATTTCGATGATGGCAAATAATGTAAATCTCTAAATACTTCACTGTAATTCTAGACTGAATGCCAGACATGAGTCATCAAGAACAAATGTCCCCTGTACTTCGATTTGTAAATATGACTTTGCAGGAAGTAAGCATCAGGGAATATTTTCTTAACTTCATACAGACTACAGATCAGACAGGATGAGGACTATCGGACTCTCTCTTGGCATCCATCAATACAAGGGGGCTTCCTTATCAGCAACTATCTCGGGCAAGGATATGTCAGTGGGGCAAATATGAAGGGACACAGTAAAGGTGTTCAAGCCCAATGTGTCCGTCTCAATCCCTGTGCATTTTTCACCCCCTGTGGTTGTCACAGCCTGAATTTAGTTTTGGGCAACATGGAAAAGTCTTGTTCTAAAGCAATGACATTTTTCGGAGTGGTACAACGAATTTACACATTCTTTCCATCTTCAACAAAACGATTGGAGATACTAAAGACGCATTCATCCATCACTCCTAAACCTTTATACAACACAAGGTGGGAATGTCGGATAGAGAGTGTTAAAGCAATTCGCTGTCCCACTTTATTTTAAGTGGACTTAACTACTATGTACTTACATCAAAAAATAAGTACAGTGTATTTACTGTGTTCATATTTTATTGCAAAACACTTTTGGGACAAGTTTGGTGGTCTGGGTAGGTTTAAGGGTGGGTTAAGGTGTCAGGGATGGGTCAACAGTGTAATTTTAAATGTATTTACAGAAATTAATTACATATGTAATTACATGCAGGTATTTTTAAAATATAAGTACAATGTAAAAACATGTATGTACACAATAAGTGCATTGTACCAAATGATTAATTTGAATGTAAGTACATAGTAGTTAAGGCCACTTAATATAAAGTGGGACCCGATTCACTACCAGACTAGTCAAATCAGGGATGCTTTACAGGAGATAGCTGATACCGACGATGATCCAAAAGTTAAAAGCAAAGCTGAGTCTCTTGTAAATTATAAGTTACAAAACTTTTAATTAATTTCCGCAATGGTCATTTGGTATGACATACTGTTCACTGTAAACTCAGTGAGTAAACATCTGCAATCAAAAGATATGCAACTGGACGTAGCCCACACACTTGTTAAGGGATTCTGACAACCTGTCCTCCAACTAATACGCTCGTATAGGTCGTTTGTCCAAATCCCTGAAATACGACCCATCAGAGCGTATACTACAATTGCGTCCCCTATCGGCAAAAGGTTGTGTTCATATTAATGTTTTGTACTCTTTTATTTGCACCGTGATTTGCGTTTCGTGTAGCTCAGTTGGTAGATTATTGCGTTATACCTTGAAATGCAATCTTGCTATCATGGGTTCGATCCCCGAGAATGGACGTGCACGTAAAATGTATATGCTCAAAAATCATAATTTAGCATGATTTCTGTGAGGGTTAGGTTTAGGGGGTGGGGTTAGGTGTGGTCATTCGAACGAATAAGCCTCCTAGTAAAATATGTACGAATTACTGTGAGATCGGTGTAAAAAAGTCCACACATTGCATTTAAATAAACGTGCGTTTTGATTGGTAATGACGTTATACGTCATTTCATGACGACAGACGCAACGCGATACTGTCATTATTTTTACGCCCGCTAGAGGCCGCTTAACGTTAAAACGTAAAAATAGGTCGTAATAAGGTGCTTGCACAAACGACCTATATGGTCGTTTTTTGTTGGAGGACAGGCTCGATTCTGACCTGGACTATGGAAATTTGATAACGGAGTTTGCTGCAAGGAAGGCAAGAAAGATTCCACTTTAGCGTGATCGGTAAGTTATTCTTTAAAGCCTATGATAAATTTAATTGTGTTTGTGTGTGCACTTTGGGTTACTTTTGCCGTGATGAAAGTGAAAAAAAAGTAAAATTCGTGACATTTGCCAAGTTTGGTAACCCATACTCAGAATTGGTGCTCTGCATTTAACCAATCCAAGTGCACACACACAGCAGTGAGAAGTGAACACACCCCAAGAGCAGTGGGCAGCTATATCCAGCGCCTGGGGAGCAACTGGGGGTTCAGGTCCTTGCTCAAGGGCACTTCAGCCATGGTTATTGAGGGTGGAAGAGAACGCTGTTCATTAACTCCCACCCACCTACAACTCCTGCCAGCACCGAGACTCGAACCTGTGACCTTCCATTTACAAGTCCAACTCTCTAACCATTAGGCCACAGCTGCCCCGTATGTCCATTTATCTTTTCTTTTTTTTTTTCATTAGTATGTTGTGTTAGCGCTGTTTGTCTGCTTTGAAAGAGTGGATAGCTGATTATTTTTCTTGTTCTTTACAAGTTCGAGTGAGAATATGCATTCTCAAACATAAAAAATGTTCCATTGTTGTTGATTATACCTCATTTTGTTTGCAAAATTGATTGCATGATGTTTTTACTTGCCGTCACAAACACTGCTGTTCGTTAACACGACAACTGCTTGCGTGTTTGTATTAAAAGTGGTTTTCCTGGATGAAAAGCAACCAGTCGACTAGATTGCAAAAACTAATTGAGTAAAGTTGATTGGCATATAAATTCTGTTTGTGTTTTTGATAAACGATTCATTGTAGTAACATTTACTATATAAAAGATTTGATATAAAGTTGACCAAATAATCGCCAGGTAGAGCCTCACATCTTCCAGCGCACACTGGGCCCCACCCCATGCTTGGGACGGCCCTGCCTGTGAGGCAACTGTTCCAATACTTATGCTCACATCAGATAGGGGGATTAAACTCTAAAAGTCCTGAGCTTTTTAGTTAGTAAAACTTCTATGTGTTGAATCACCCAATAATAAAATGTGACATTCTGTAGTTTTGGCTCATTTTCATCTTTTAATCATATTTTCAGATTTCTTGAATCCACAGCAAACAGAGCAATATTTTGTCATTACTGTCCGAATACTCATGGTGGGCACTGTATATTTTAGTGCTGTCAAATGATTAATCATGATTAATCACATCCAAAATAAAAGTATTTGTATACATAATATATGTGGGTGTACTGTGTATATTTATTATGTATATATAAATACACACACATGCATGCATATTTTTAAGAAAAATATGTTACGCTTTTATATTAAATATATTTATATATTATATAATTTATATAAATATAAATATATACACGTAAACACATGTAAATATTTTCAATATATATGCAAATATATGCTGTATGTGTGTGTCTTTATATCAGGGTTCTCCATCCTTTTTTTATTTGAGAGCTACTTTTTAAAAATGAAAGTGGCTGAGAGCTACCAATGTTATACAATACTTAAATCTCGTAAACAATGTATCAATCCAAACTGTTATACATGCTATTGTTAAGATTTACTGGAAATATTCAGAAAGTACTGATGATACTGATGTTAAGTTTTATGTTGAAAACCAATAAAGTATTTACCACAATGCACTTTTTGTTTACATTAACACTGAAATAAAAACATTAAAAATTATTGCTGGATTTGAAACTAACAAAAAATATTTATGTTAACTACTGACATGTTGTCACACCTCATTGTGTTGCCTTTCTCTTATGATCTGTTTGACACAGTTTCTGTCTCCGTCTGATTATTGTCATTGGTTTCAGATGTGTGTCATTAATTACCCTCATCAGTCCTCCTATTTAAGTTGTGTTCATTTTCTCTGTTTGTTGTCTTGTCTACTACGTCCCTACATGTGTTTCTTGCCTGTTCTGTCCTAGATTTACCCTTGTGTGGATATATTTAAAGACCGTTTGCATTCAAGTTCATCTTCTTTGTGCATTTATCTCACCATAGCTTGAAACATGTAGGCCGCAGCGCTGCACTTACAAACCCTTGACCTAGTTTTCCCTCTTGTCTGATTATGTCATTATGTTCAGGTGTGCCTTGTTTAGTATCTTCATTAGTCTGTTTATTTATGTTCTGTCTGTGTTGGTCGGGTCTTGTCTATGGTATACGTGTCACCAGCCAGCCTGTATGTGGAAATTACCTTTATGTGGATTAATTAAAGACCGTTTGACTTCATCACTTTCATGGTGTTCATTCGACACTGTTACGTGACAGCAAGGAATCACTCTTAATATATAAATCTTATAACAACAGTGGTGAAAATATTTATTTGATCCCTGTTGATTTTGTAAGTTTGCCCACTTACAAAGAAATATTTTTTTTTTAATAAGTAATTTTTATGGTAGGTTTATTTTTACAGATAGAGGCAGAATATCAACCAAAAAATCCAGGAAAAACACATTATATAAAGGTTAGAAATTGATTTGCATTTCAGTGAGTGAAATAAGTATTTGATCCCCTACCAACCAGCAAGAATTTTGGCTCCCACAGACTGGTTATGTGCCCATGTGGAACACAGATTAGTCCTGCCACTTTAAGAAGTTACTCCTAATGTCAGCTCGTTAGGTGTATAAGACACCTGTCCATACAATCTGTATTTGCCATTCCAACCTCACCCACCATCATGGGCAAGACCAAAGAGCTGTCAAAAGATGTCAGAGACAAGGTTGTAGATCTGCACAAGGCTTGAATGGACTGCAAGACCATCGGCAAGAAGCTTGGTGAGAAGGAGACAAATGTTGGTGTGATTATTTGGAAATGGAAGAAATACAAAACAACCATCAATCAGCCTTGGACAATATCTTGCCTCATGGGGTAAGGATGATCATGAGAAAGGTGAGGGATCAGCCCAGAACCTCACGGGAGGAGATTGTTAATGATCTTAAGGCAGCTGGGAACACAGTCACCAAGCAAACCATTAGTAACACATTATGTTGCAATGGACTGAAATCCTGCAGTGCCTGCAAGGTTCCCCTGCTCAAGAAGGCACATGTACATGCCCATAAATTTGCCAAATAACATCTAAATGATTCAGAGAAGGCTTGGGAAAAAGTGCTGTGGTCAGAGGAGACCAAAATTGAGCTCTTTGGCATTAACCCTCTGGAGTCGTCTAACATGGATACGCGTTTTGAGGCAACTTCTCCTGATAAGACCGAAAAGAATTTAAATTACACTTTCAGTTTTGATCGTACTGGTAAGAGCAATACATCAAACAAATCTGTAAAGGGTCTACTTTTATTTGAATAAACACATGATAACAACAAAACTTTGTGCATTTATAAAATAAAGAAAACAAACAGAGTGCGCTGTCTGCAGCCTTGGTCTGCGGTGATCTTCATTTAGAAACACCACATTAAAATGAACTGTAACTCAGCAAATACTCAACATATAGATATGAGAGAGATATCTATAGAAAGCTTGACATGTCTACTTTTAAACTAACTCCCCGTGTTTGGAGGGAGAGAAATGCTGACTATGACCCCAATAACACCATCCCTACAGTCAAGCACAGAGGTGTAAACATTTTGCTTTGGGGCTGTTTTTCTGCTAAGGGTACAGGATGACTTTACCGCATTGAGGGACAAATAGACGGGGCCATGTACTGTAAAATCTTGGACGAGAATCTCCGTCCTTCAGCCAGAACTCTGAAGATGGGTCATGGATGTGTCTTCCAGCATGACAATGAACCCGAAACATACCACCAAGGCAACAAAGGAGTGGCTCAAGAAGAAGCACATTAAAGGGGTCATATGATGGGATTTTAAGTTTTCCTTTCTCTTTGGAGTGTTACAAGATGTTCGTGAATAGATGAGATGCCTAAAGTTGCAAAGACTAAAGTCTCAAACCCAAAGAGATATTCTTTATAAAAGTTAAGACTTGTCCACGCCCTCCTAAAATGTCTTGTTTAAACACGCCCCCACATGTCTACGTCACGATGTGAGAAGATTTGCATAACACCGCCCAAATGTTCACGCTAAGAAAGAAGGCATAACTTTATTGTTGCTGCCATGTTTTTGTGTGAGATGTTTTTTTTGTTGCAGAAGTGATGTTAATTTGTTTGGCCTTCCAAAAGAGGACACGACTAGAAATCAGTGGTTAAGTTGTATTTACAACACTGTTCCAGAACAGTTCAACCCAAATATTCAGATGTGTGCAGTGCATATTATGGAGGGCTGTTTCCTGATCCTGGAAGAGTAGACTACAATGCCAGCTGTTCTGACTCACAGTCTGTAAGTAACGTACTTTTTTGTATTTAAAGGATTTACAACTAATGATTCAAACACGAGCTTTGAGCACTGTAGAGTAGCACTTGTTGTTTGTCGTTTATCCAATCACAAATGCAGACATGGTTTTATATTTAAGCGGCGTGATGCAATGCAACTCGTAAAATGACAGTATAAGTCATTATAATCCGTAATTATGTCCCCATTGGATGCAACAAATGCCTTGTTTATAATGGGTTTTTAATGTTTTTTCTCTGCGTACCAGGAGACGGCATCACGGTATGGTAAGGGGCATAACATTTCCGTCAGACGTTTGAGGTATTCGCCCAATCACAACGCACTGGATAGCCAGCCAATCAGAGCACACCTCGCTTTTCAGACCGATGAGCTTTGTAAAAATCGACGTGTTTCAGAAAGGCGGAGCATATAGGAGAAACAATAATGTACAGTATGTGGAAAATAATGTGTTTTTTGAACCTTAAACTAAATAAATACATTTCAATACACCAAATACATAAAATAATGTTCTTTTTAGCAACATCATATGACCCCTTTAAGGTCATGGAGTGGCCTAGCCAGGCTCCAGACCTCAATCCTATAGAAAATCTGTGAAGGGAGCTGAAACTTCGTGTTGCCAAACGACAGCCAAGAACCAGAGATGTTCACAAGTCTTTCACTTGGAGTCCGAGTCAAGTCTGAAGTCTTTAACCTGGAGTCTGAGTCAAGTCTCGAGTCTTTGGTCACGAGTTAGGGTTAGGGTAACCTAATCCTAACCCTAAAGTTGAAGCTCAAGTCATTTAATGGCTCACTAAAAAAAATCTAATTCAGAATCCTCATGTATTGAAATCTTCCTATTTACGATGCTGTTTTATAGGCTATAGATAAAATATAAATTCTATGATCTACTTTGTAAAAAATAAAAAGTAACTCCACCCCTAATCCTAAACCCTCCCCCACACCAACTCCTAAACCTACCAATACTAGGGGGTGCAAATTTCGGCAATACAGCGGTGCACATCTGGAGAGAGAGAGAAAGTGTACAGAGCTGAAAGGGCTTGAATGAAGCGTGTTTGGTAAAAATACTAGAGAATATAGCACTGAAAGATATTTACCATAAACAACCCTGAGTGCTTGTTATGTGATCTGCTCTGCTATTTAGACACACTGCTCACTTAAAATGGTGCTGTGCTACGGCTCATGGTCCGGATGGATGCCGTGGTGTGGATGCGGTCCACCTTTTGAATATCAGTTATAAAAGTATTTAAGTGTTTGTTATGCTATTGTTGCTTTTAAAATTTTCGAGAGTCCTTTTCCTCGAGTCGAGTCAAGTCTGTAGTCATTTCAGGTAGAGTCTGAGTCAAGTCTGAAGTCTATAAAAATGTGAGTCACTAACTTGAGTGCCCCTCTCTGACAAGAACCTTAAGGATTTAGAGAGAGGGTCTGTAAAGAGGAGTGGACCAAATCCCTCCTGAGATTGTGCGCAAACCTGGTGACCAACTACCAAAAAAAGTCTTACCTCTGTGTCTTTTTAGAGCAACAGTCCAGAACAAACTTTTTCCCAGTTTGTGCGTGCTGTTTTGAGAGAAAAAATTATATCTCTTGCCTCAGAACTTGGATTTCTGTGGACTGAACTGATTATTACAACACGACATCAGCACATCAGAGCAGTTTTCTTGTAGTCTTCAGTATGTTGACTGTAATCTTGAGTCACATTATGATCTTTTTGGATTTTATAACTGCCGACACTACTGCGGAGACACTGTTCATGTGTGTGAAAGACCTTTTTATAAGACTTAACATTCCTTTCCTTCCACCGAACATTCAGTCGTCTTCAGTGCTACTGTTTTGATGGTGCTAGTAACATTTCCGCTTGGCCGGTGTTCAGGCACTGCTGAGAGAAGTAATCACACACTCGCTGTATGTGCACTGTAGCAATCATTCTCTTGATCTTGTACTTCAGGAAGTTTGCACATGAAGTAAGTCTTATAGCAGAAGGCTTACATTTTGTCTAGGGTGTTGCTGTTTTTATTAAAAAAATCAGCAAAATGCAAACAGCTTTTTGAATCATTGTTTGGCAGTGAAGATGTCATCGTCAACCTTTTAGGCTTATGCCCAACGAGATGGTGTGTGCGAACTAAAACAATTCAGCACTGTTGTTCATCATACCCGGTGATACTGACTAAACTTGAAACTTTGAAGGAGGACAAAGGAGTAAGAGGAGATATAAGAGTCAAAATACATGGACTTCACAAGCAAGTACTAAAAGGTAAAACTCTCTTCAGCATAGAGAGGCATTTCCAACTAAATGACTCCCGACGCATGTTGCAAGGACTAAGAACCATCTCCCGATCAGCGCATCAGGAAGCAGCGGTCAGAGCAGTGATAATCATGTGATCACCGTGTCGGAGGACGAGGTTCGGGGGGCTCTAAAGCAAGTGAACATCAGGAAAGCAGCAGGTCCTGCTGGGATTTCTGGCCATGTTCTGAGGTCCTCTGCTGATCAGCTTGCTGGTTTGTTTACATTTGTTTTTAATGAGTCCCTTGCTACTTTGGTGGTTCCCACCTCCTTTAAAAAATCTGTCATCATCCCTGTGCCTAAGAACAATAAACCCTCTTGCCTGAATGACTATTGTCCAGTTGCACTCACGTCAACAGTCATGAAGGTCTTTGAGAAACTTATAAAAAACAACATTTGCTCCTCCATCCCTGATACTTTGGACACTCTTCAGTTTGCCTATAGCCCCAACAGATCTACTGAAGATGCCATCTCTCACGTCCTGCACTCTTCCCTCAAGTACATTGAAAGCAGCAATGGGAACTATGTAAGGCTGCTATTCATCAACTATAGCTCAGCTTTCAATACTATAGTCCCCATCAAGCTAGATTCTAAACTCATGGACCTCAGCCTGAATTCTTCACTCTGCAACTGGATTCTTGATTTCCTCACTGGTAGACCTCAAGTGGTGAAAGTAGGCCAGTTCATCTCCAACTCCATCACCCTGAACGTAGGAGCCCCACAGGGCTGTGTCCTGAGTCCCCTGCTCTAAACACATGACTGCGTGTCTTCCAACAGCTCCACATCTATTATCAAATTTGCTAATGATACTGTGCTTCTGGGCTTCATTTCCAACAATAATGAAGCTGCATACTTGGATGAGGTAGAGAAACTCACATCATTTTGAAAGGACAATTGTCTCTTTATGAATGTGAGTAAAACTAAAGAGCTGATTGTGGACTTCAGGAAGAGGCAGCAGCGGCCCTATACTCCTCTAATGATCAGCGGGACCCCTGTGTTGTTTATTTATGGGTGTGAGCGGCCCTATACTCACATCTCTGAGGACCTGACTTGGACTTCACACATCCAAACTCAGGTTAATAAAGCCAGGCAAAGACTGTACCATCTCCAACAGCTAAGAAAATTCTGGGTTTCACCAGCAATCCTGAAAACTTTCTATTCAGGGGCCATAGAAAGTGCATTGACTCGGTGTATCTCATGTGTGTATGGGAACAGCTCCAGTCAGAACTGCAAAGCCCGGCAGAGAATTGTGCGCTTAGCTGAGCGCATCTCAGGGTCGGCTCTCCCCTCTCTGGCAGGACATCTACCTCAAACGCTGCAAAAGCAGAGCTGTTAAAATCATCATGACTCTAACCACCCTGATAAATGTCTTTTTCATTTTTACTGCCATCTGGTAAGCGCTTCCGTAGCCTGAAGCCAAAGGCAAAACTGAGAGACTTAGGAGGAGCTTCTTCCCCCAGGCCATCAGGCTCCTAAACTCAAGTCTCTTGACTTCTACATGACTTCACTTAATTATCAGTAAGATACATAATATACTGACATTGTCACTAGCACACAGCATTTTCTATAATTTTTTATTATTATTATTATTTTACTACCTCTATTGCTGCTATGTAAATACCCTGTACAACCTGTTGCACATTCTTCTCTTCTACATTCCTGCTCATCTTAATATTTATTAAGTCTACAGTATACTGTCCTGCACATTTTTATTTTATAAGCATTTTATTTTATTCTTTTTTTATCTTGCTTTTTCCATACCATATTTACATATAATTTTCTTGTGTTTGTATTCTTTAATAATTGCACAGTCCATGGAGCGGACCTGACTTACATTTGACTGCTGGTCATATGCTCTCCATATAACCATGTATGTGACAAATAAAAATCTTGAATCTTGAAAAGTCTTCTTTGCTGTCAAGCACTATTTAAGCCATGTGAGACAGTGGCAAGAGTTTTCAGGGTAAAAAGACAAACTGCTCTTGGAGCCACAGAGTGTGTGAATCTGCTGATGGAGAGACTAAAGGGCTTAAGAGTTGAAAGCACAGTGGCAGAAATGATCAACCAAGTGAAAGACTGTGCTGCAAAGAATGGTATGAAAATGCCTAAAGTTGATGAGTCCAGAGTAATTAGGACTCCTGGTTGCTAAGGAGTCCTAATGCTTGGGGAAGTTGTGGCCTAATGGTTAGAGAGTCTGACTCGCAATCCAAGGGTTGTGAGTTTTAGTCTCGGGCCGGCAGGAATTGTAGGTGGGGGGAGTGAATGTACAGCGCTCTCTCCACCCTCAATACCATGACTGAGGTGCCCTTGAGCAAGGCACCGAACCCCCAACTGCTCCCTGGGCACTGCAGCATAAATGGCTGCCCACTGCTCCGGGTGTGTGTTCACTGCTGTGTGTGTGCACTTTGGATGGGTTAAAGCAGAGCCTGAATTCCGAGTATGGGTTACCATACTTGGCTGTATGTCATGTCACTTTCACTTTTCACTTTCTTTCTATCGCTATACCACAGAGCCCGAGGCACTGCTGCCAGTAACTTATAAACTGAGATGGAGAACAGGATTTTTTGAAGCAGTGGATCTGGTTCTCTCCGAACTGAGCAGAAGATTCAACCAGGATGGAATGAAAATCACAGCATTGAGAGAACAGTCTATTCTAAATGCGGCAATTGGAAAATCATGGATCTGGTTCTCTCCGAACTGAGTAGAATATTTAAACAGGTTTTGATGTGGAATGGCTGAAACTTCATTTAGTAGTATTTGTTTTGTTTGAAAGCTCTTGGGGGGTCCCCCCTAACCAGCACTCAACCCCCAACCCCCCAATATATTATAGTGTGTATATATATATATATATATATATATATATATATATATATATATATATATATATATATACACTACCGTTCAAAACTTTGGGATCAAAAAAAAACCCCCACAAAAAAACTGTAATCTTGCAAAATGTTATTAGAATATAAAATAATGGTTTCTATTTAAATATCCTTTAAAATATAATTTATATCTGTGATGCTAAGCTGAATTTCCAGCATCATGACTCCAGTATAAAAGTATCGCATGATCCTTCAGAAATCATTCCAATATGCTGATTTATTATTAGAATTATCAATAAAATTATTAGTAGATGTGCTATACTTTTATTATTTAGAAAGTGGCCAATAATTTGTGACCAATATTTTATATGTAGATTTATTTCTCCTCTCCAGACTGTTTCTCAAGTGCATTCTCTCATCACTGCTGCTACATGAATATGACGAATCACTACTGAGAAACACTACTGAGAGTGAGTCATGTCCTGAGAGTGAATTAATATATAGATTAATATTTTTGTCTGAAATAAATGTGAACTAGCTGTACCATTTTGTACGGTGGGTTTTTAATTAATGCTTTTGTTTCTTTCTTTTCTGATCATGGCTAAAAAAAATAATAATAATTACTTTAGAAACCAATTAGAATTTCCTGAAATCTGATGACACATCTGATATAAATAAAATCTTCAATAGAGTTTTTCGTCAACACAGCAGACTACATAAAGAACACAATGTGCAAAATTAGGAAAAGGTAAGAAACAAATAAGAGTTTGACATTTAAATTACCACACAGACTTCAATAAAATGTTTAACTGGTTACACAGCATATAAGTTTATTCATTGTTGAAAAACCTGAGGAATGTGAAGACAGATGATTGATTTCTCAAAAGACTAAGGGCGGATCATCATGGTGGTGGCACGTAAAGAGTAGTTTGGGCCTTTGAAGTAGTAAAACTTGATGCCATCAAGTTTGCCTTAATTTTGTCAAGAGGGTGTAGTACATGCCGTTGAAGTTTGATGGGCCACAAGCATCAAATCACCATCCTTCAGAAGAAAAATAAAAAAGAGAGTCATATTTAGTCAGCCAGGTAGACATACAGACAGACAGATATACTGTACACTGAACAAAATTATAAACACAACACTTTTGTTGTTGCCCGCATTTTTCATGAGCTGAACTCAAAGATCTGAGACTTTTTCTATATACACAAAAGGCCTATTTCTCTCAAATATTGTTCACAAATCTGTCTAAATCTGTGTTAGTGAGCACTTCTCCTTTGCCAAAATAATCCATCCACCTCACAGGTGACAGCATGATTATTGCACAGGTGTGCCTTAGGCTGGCCACAATAAAAGGCCACTCTCAAATGTGCAGTTTTATCACACAGCACAATGCCACAGATGTCGCACGTTTTGAGGGAGCGTGCAATTGGCATGCTGACTGCAGAAATGTCCACCAGAGCTGTTGCCCATGAATTGAATGTTCATTTCTCTACCATAAGCCGTCTCCAAAGGTGTTTCAGAGAATTTGGCAGTATATCCAACCGGCCCTTACAACCACAGACCACGTGTAACCACACCAGCCCAGGGTCTCCACATCCAGCATCTTCACCTCCAAGATCGTCTGAGACCAGCCACCCAGACAGCTGCTGCAACACTTTATTTGGACAGTCCACTTTAGACATTCTACTAACAGTAAGTAACTTTGCAACTACATGTCAGCTAGCAGTTAGTAGAGTATTAGTAGACTGTCTGCTTAATAACTTCTAACACTTTCTTTGTGAACTTATTGTCAACTTATACTAACCCTAAACCTACCCCTAACACTAACCCTAAACCTACCCTAACAGTCTACTCTGAGAGTTAGTAGGCATGTAGCTGCAAATTAATGAGAATTAGTTGACATGTAGTTGACATGTAGTTACAAAGTTACTTACCATTAGTAGAATGTCTAAAGTGGACTATCGGAATAAAGTGTAAACTGGGTGTTTAATATGTGGTATGATGTCATAACTCTATATCCTGAGGACCTATGTAATAATACAATTGTCTTAGAAGACAACATATATGACAACACAACTTGTGATATAGGGACATAGGCTACATGTCATCTTACATTACATTTCTGTATGGGTTCCCTGCTGCATTCAGGCAGCAGCCCCAAAACTACACATGTTGAATGTTTTCTTTGTCTGAAGCACCCATTTCAGTTCCTGGAGTCTCTACTAATGACCTGATTGGTTGAAAGAGTTGTGTTTGAATGAAAGCTCACTAATACATAAACATGTGAACAAAACACATTTGACAATGTTGACATTGAGCTGACAGAATAAGGTAAACTGATTAACTTAAAGGCAAAACTGGAACAACAGCGCCCTCAGCTGATACACTGGACAGAACACAAAGGAGATCATCCCATTTCCATTCTGTCCACCAGTAAGAACGTCAGTTGTTTGTTTGTTTGTTTGTTCATTCATTCATTCATTCATTCATACATTCATTTATTTATTGTCAAGAATTTTCATCTCCTTTGAAGTGACATAATTTGGTTCATGAATATATTGCTGTATATTGGAAATATGACAGTAGTTTCTCACATATGGAAATTAATTATTTAATATATTGCATTACATTCTTTTGCTATTTAGTGTCAGGGACACTGATTCATATCAAAGATGTTAGGGCCTTTGTCTATAGTCGTCTGGGACTTTTTTTTTCTAGTGGAAGGATGGCATTTAGTGACTTGAAAAAGGTAACATTAATACACTTTTTTGCTTTAATATTTGGTTTTAAAGCAATAAGGTACTCGAGGCTATTGTGTTCTATTGTAAATAAGCAAGCTGCTTAAAAATACACTTAAAATACAATACACTTCAAAATATACAGATATGTTAATTTGTGTCTTATTGAACAAATAAGACATTTTCAAGTTCTTTACATTGGAAAGTGTCAGTTCATTGAACTAGCATAATCTGTTATAACTCAAACTACTGAACTTTGAGCAGACAAAAGTGCAATAATTATATAGCAAATTATTTGGTTTAATCTGATTATCTCTGCAAAATTACTATTATTTAAGTTACAGCTACATAATAAACTATGACAAAAAATACATACAACAAGGAATTAACGTTAGCATTTACTATTTATTTATTTTCAATTTTTATTATTAATTAATTTATTTTAAACGGCATGCTGAGGATTTTGTTTAATAAAACAAAGGAAAAAAATGTATGTGTGGAATGTGCTGGTCATGCACTTGGAAAAATCCAAAGCTTAAGTCAATCCAAAAACAGGACACATGGGTTTGAGAGAGATTGAAACTGTCCTTCACAAGATTCCTCTCCAAGATGCATCCCACAGAGGCTGGTGGACAGTGGCATCGCTAGGGATTCTAGGCCTTTTCTGGGGGGGTGGAAACCCAATTTTGAATCCATAAGAGATAACTTTTTCACTTGTCTGTTTAATATTGAATAAATGATAGATTACGAATTACATATAAAACTGTGTTTAAACATGTTTGTTACTGTCAGTGATAATTATTTGGCATAATAGATTTGAACTCGAACACTTGCACATTAAGACTCATCAAGAGTCAAAGTCTGCCTTGTAAACAACTCTTAATTAATGTCATTAACATATAAAAGATCACCAATAGTCCTAGTGTTAGGGAGAAAGCAATGAGATCATCCAGGAAAACTAGTGCTTTTTTCAGGTTCAGCTCTCCTATGCAGCATTCCATGAGCCTCTGAAATGTTCTTGGGGCATTTGGTATGCCTTGTTGAACACAAAGAATCCTAGGGTTCAGATAAATGCAGTTTTTTTACTTATCTGCTTCCTCCATTTCAATCTGATTGAAACGGTTTTCAGATCTGACAAAGATAATCATTTGGATCCAATCAGGGCCAAGAAGGATTCCAAGTTCGGCAAGCATATGAATCCTTTACTATTTGAAGGTTTAGTTTTCTGTAGATTATGCAGAGTCTAACTTCTACATTATTTTTCCTTATGACTGCAATTGGTGAAGAGAAAGGAGATTCAGATTTGTGGATGACTTCAAAATCAAGAAGTTTTTGGAGATGGACGTGCACGCGTCTATACCTTGATGGTCCTACTCTGTGCTTAAATGGAGTCTCATTACTGAGGTTTATGCAATGTTTCATTTTATCACTGTGCCCGAAGTCAGGTTCAACACTTCCAGGAGTTCATTGTTTTAGTTATCCTCTTTTTATACTCTCTGGGTACTGGAGAGTTTCCAAAATCAAAGTTGAGTTTCTTTCTTATGTTGAACATAAATGAAGATATTTTGAAGAATGCTGGAAATCAAATAGTTGATGGTCCCCATTGACTTCCATACTATTTCTTTCCCTACTATGACAGTCAATGGAGTGCAAAAACTGCTTGGTTCCTCAAAATTCTTCAAAATATCATTTGTGTTTAACATAAGAAATAACCTTATACAGGTTTGGAACAACATGAGGGTGAGTAAATAATGACAACTGTGAAACTGTTTCCTCCTTTGTGAACAAGTACACTAAACAAGCTTGATGTTTACGAAAATGACAATGACTTTGGGACAATAGTTATTTGAGTAATTTATAGCCAAAAAAAGGGTTGAGTTTTTATTTGATTTTGAGAAGTTTATTTACATCAACATAATCATCATTAAATGTAATAACCATTTTGTTATTGGATTTCCATATTTTAAGATTGAAAATCTGAACAGCATAATAAAATCTATACATATAAGGTATTTCAGAAGTAGAATAAATAAATGATAAAAGTTTTTATATGATCTTCATATGACAAAAGGCAAAAGTGTTTAAATTTGTTTATTTTAAGGAAAGTAAACCCATACAAAAGTGTCATTATTGAAGAATTATAAAAAAGTTAGATAATTAATATTAATGTCAATCATATGGTATGTTAATGCAATGGAAAATGCTATAAGTTTTAAACAAAATAGTCTAAAACAATCAAACAAAAAAAAACACACATAGCAATTATTTAAGTATTAACCACAAGAAGCTAGTCTATTAAAAAATCAGAACCGATAAAAAACAAGTTTTTGTAGCTTTTTCTTTAATGCTGGCAGAAAGAAAGGAAAGGGGGTTGAACTGAGCTAATATGATCTTAAGCTGTTACACTGTTGTCACTGGTGTTAGTAGACAGCCCAGTGAGGCCCCAATGGAAGTAATGCCATTTCCATTCTGTCGACCACTGAGAAAACGTAGCTGACTTCCATCATTGGTTGGGTAGAAGTTAAATGAGTTTCCATAGGACAGCCCCACTTTTAAAGAGCGGCCTCGACTAGTGACAAACATAATCTCATAGATGTAGCCATAGTAATATTTTCCAGAAACCTGAATGAAGGATTCATTGTCACGAAGTGTCATCTCCAGTGGATTGCCATAGCTTGTACAAACAGGTGTTGTCCAGTTACCATCATAACGCAGCTGTATTCTGAACAGATATTTGATGTCAGTGTTTGAAAAGATGGTCACAGAATAACATGCAAATGAATTAGAACACACAATGCAAATTACTTTTCAAGATCAAGCCACAAGAATATTTTAAAGCGTATCATATTCACTTTTTCACTCTGTTGGTCCAGAGGAATGATCAGTGGTGAACTGGTTAACTTACCCACGAATGTACGCGTTACTGTGTTCCCACACTCTGATACCAGTGACGCGACCATCATATTCAGTGGAATATTCAGTTCCACTGCCGTCCCCAACAGCCGTGGAGTATGAGTAGTAATCCGGTAAAGCTAAAAGAGGAAATAACAGCTCTGAGTCTATCTTTAAAATAAAACTTTTCAATAGTAAATTTAAAGAAATGCCAAAGTCAGTCTAGATTCCCAAAGGTCAAATGTAAAATAGTCACTGTATTTAACTGAGTAGCAAAATGTCAGGTATTAAGATTTATATACATAGTGTATTTTTACATGTTCCAGAATTTCTAGCATGGATCACAAGTTTAATTTCATTTTCAATTTTCCAACAGTCATTTATTTGCAACATTGTTTTGCATTTTTGATAATGTACCACATTGTGGTGAGCAATACTCACGCATGGCCATGCCCAATGTAACTCCAGAGAGAATCAGAAAAAGATGCAACATTTTGTAAAAAGTTGCTGTTCAGGACACACCAGTAATCTAAAAGGAACAAAACAGATGAGGTATTCACTCATTAAACAGTAAATATTTTACTTTAGATAGTAGTTTCCATCATCTAACTGCTTTACATATTGAAAGAAAATATATTTAACTGTGATAAGGTTTTCACATGTACCTAAGCACATGAAGATAATAAAAGACAATCACAGGAATTTAAGCAATATAAAGTCATTACCTGCTGTTACACTTGAAGTGGTTGATATTTGAGTCTGGTTTGCTGACTAAACCTACTTGAATTTATATGCTCCTGCTGGTCAAGCCTCCTCTATTGGACAAACATTGTCATGTTTCCGTCTCCACCTCAGAAGGAATGTTTTGGAACATACAGTATGTTTTGGTCCAAGTGCAAAGAATGCTTAGAAGTGTGTGTGTGTGTATATACATACACACACACACACACACACACACACACACATACACTTCTAAGCATTTAAAGTTTACAGTGTTTATTCGGAGCTGACAAATGACGTGACATTGATGAGACATGAAATACCTCACTCTGGCCCGCAACCAGATTATTTTGATAGCGACTGGTTCTGAAATAGATCTGTCATGACAGCAACAGTTAAACAATCAGAGTATGTGAGCAGAGCGGAACGCATAACGGCAATGGACATGAGCGGGAAGTTATAATTCTCAAGGAATTTGTTCCTTCTCGATACAGAATATTTTTTAGCTGAAAGCATGATTTAATCAAGTACTACAACACTTATTAACACGCAATCACTCTCACAATAATGCATTCAGACAAATGTGCTCACTACTTCATCTGTATCCAATTTTGAGAATGAGCAAAAATCTGTAAGAAATGCATCGATCCATAGGTAAAATAACTGATAAAAATACGTACTGTTATTTTCTTCACAAACAAAAGTTGTACTGCAAAAAAGTTGCAGTCAGTAAACGTTGCAATGGTTGTGCCAAGTGTGCGACCGCATAGGGCCTCGCGCCGGGCCTGCATTTTTTATCGTTTATGTCTATTATGTCTATTTTTATTAATGTTTTTTCCACCCATTTTGTCTTTTGAAAGACTAAAATAGTCCATAGCTGATAAACAGTAATAAGACGCTGTGTATAAGAATGAGTAAAGCTGTTTGTTGTAAGGATGACAGAAAGTTTTAGAAAGTTAACTTCTAGGCTGGTCTACAGCCCTGCATTTCAGCCCGACTATTTTACGCCCTTCTGGCTGGGCTTCGAGCCAATTTTTACATCTTAGTTCAGACACAGGCCGGGCCTCGGGCCTAGGCTTCTCTTTATTTTTATATTTTAGACATCTATCAATTAGTGATGAAAAAAATTGCCACTCTGGTGGAAGCAACATGAGACCGTGATACCGTGACTGTCATGAGCGGCTCGACTGTGTTTATTGTCCCACAGCAGCAGCGCAGCTGACGAGTTCTGTGTTCAAATGCACGCAATAGGCTTAAGCTTGCAAGAAAGGATCGGCAACAGTAATTACCATAAATGAGTCAGGGAGAAATATGAAGGAGATATTTGAATTATTTACTAATAAATTGTGTTTTCTGAGGCAGTGTCGCAAGGATGAAGTTGCCGATCCTGACTCGCCACCTCTTTATTAGACGCGCCTTTAGAGAGAGTAAAAATCTTTACGGATTATGATTATAATAAAAGAGTTTTTGTTTCTGATTTGTTTTATTTCGTTAAGTAGTAATTTAAAGCTTTCTATAGATATATTTGTCATGTCTGTGAGGCATGTATTCATTGAGTTTCGATTCATTTCTGTGAAGCGCTCCTGTTCAAGACGATACGGCAGAAAGCGCATCATGATTATTTTCTTTATTTTATAAAAGCACAACGTTTTGTTGATATTGTGAGTGCACACAAATATAAGTAAACCCTTTACAGTTACGAATGATGCATTACTCTACTTTATGATGTTAAGTGTGGGCTCTCCTGTTCAGGATGATCTTTATGGGCAAAAATGACGGCGTATCCACTGAAAAACTGTTTGGCCGCTTGGTCATTAAAAATACAAAAACTTATAGGCTATTTAATGAAAAAAAAAATTGTCCAACCGTTTTTCTAAATTAAATTAATTAACAAAAACTAAACAAAATATAATCACTTTGCCATTACATACAAAACTGAATTATTTTAATAGCTGGAAGAGTAGACATTACATGTTTTGGGAGAAAGGGGGAGAAAGACAGACTCTGGCCAGTAATTCTGATAAGCTGTCGGACACGGGGCCCCCCCCTAGAGCCTGAGCGTTTGAAGCCTTGCAGGACTCTAGGCTGGTCTGCCTCAGTGGTCCAACAGAACTCGTCAATGTCAAAATGATCAAGATGGCCAATCAAATCAAAGAATGCAGGTCTTACTGTCACTGTCACAACGCCACTAATGTTTGTGGAAAGATGTAAGTAGTAGCCTACTGTATACACACACACACACACACACACACACACACACACACACATATATATACATATATATATATACACATTCATACATGAAGAGTTTGATTCCAAAACACGATAAACTGCTTTTTTTTACTTTCCGCCAAAATCAGCATAGTATCTGGTCGGTATTGAAAAGTCCATTTTTAATTTTACGCAAAATACCATATCCGCCGAGTTATTAGGTTATGTTTTCTCTCTTTTTTTCCAAACCGCAAAAAAACGCCAGTCTTCTTTCTTTGCAGAATGCGATATATCCGCTCAACCAATCACAGCACACAATTCCACGCACTGTACACAGTAACAACCAATCACAGTGCACCATTCCATGCATTCTAGACAGTAATGGAGGTGCTCTGAATACACCCGGCATCCTAGTTTTCCTCATCTACTTTGTACTTCAAACATTGTGATCAACAAACAAACTTAGGGCTGCACAATAAATCTCATGTGATTGTCAGCCTGTGGCACTGCTCAGGTGTAATGGAAGCCCAGGTTGCTTTGATAGCGGCCTTCAGGTCATCTGCATTGTTGGGTCTGGTGTCTCTCATCTTCCTCTTGACAATACAGGTCAGTTCAGGTCAGGCGAGTTTGCTGGCCAATCAAGCACAGTAACACCATGATCATTGAATCAGCTTTTGGTACCTTTGGCAGTGTGGGCAGTCCTGCTGGAAAATGAAATCAGCATCTCCATAAAACTTGTCAGCAGAAGGAAGCATGAAGTTTCCTGGTAGATGACTGCATTGACTGTGGACTTCAGAAAACACAGTGGACCAACACTAGCAGATGACATGGCAGCCCAAATCATAATTGACTGTGGAAACTTCACACTGGACTTAAAGCAACATGGTTTCTGTGCCTCTCCACTCTTCCTCCAGACTATGGGACCTTGATTTCCAAATGAAATGAAAAATTTACTTTCATCTGAAAAGAGGACTTTGGACCACTGAGCAACAGTCCAGTTCTTTTTCTCCACAGCCCAGGTAAGACGCTTCTGACCTTGTCTCTGGTTCAAGAGTGGCTTGACACAAGGAATGTGACATTTGTAGCCCAAGTCTAGGATTCGTCTGTGCGTAGGGGCTCTTGATGTGCTGACGCAAGCCTCAGTCCACTCCTTGTGAACCTCCCCCAAATTCTTGAAAGGATTTTGCCTGACAATCCTCTCAAGGCTGCGTTTATCCCTTTTGCTGGTGCAACTTTTCATACCACACTTTTTCCTCCACTCAACTTTCTATGAATATTCTTGCATACAGCACTCTGTGAACAACCAGCTTCTTTAGCAATTAAATTTTGTGGCTTACCCTCCTTGTGGAGGGTGTCAATGAATGTCTTCTGGACATGTGTCAAGTCAGCAGTCTTCCCCATGATTGTGTAGCCTACTGACCCAGACCGAGAGACCATTTAAAGGCTCAGGAAACCTTTGCAGGTGTTTTGAGGTAATTAGCTGATTAGGGTGTGACACCATGACTTTCCAATATTGAACTTTTTCACAATGTTTTAATTTTCTGAGACACCGAATTTTGGGTTTTCATTATCTCTAAGCCATAATCAGTCGAGCAACAGATAAGGACAGCAGTTTGTAAGTGTTTTGCCTCGTTTTCTCATTAGACTACTTCGTGATCGTCGTTGCTAGGAAAACTTTGCTTTATTTACTGTGTGTCTTACCCTGGTAAATACGTGCTGAAGTGGCGCTTGGTTTTGCATTTGCCTATCACGGGACTGGCCAGTTTCGGTCTGCTAAATAGGGAGGCGTGACCATAGCCAGTGAAAGTACCTAACGAGCTGTTTTGGAAGCGCTTGTCAGAAGAAACAGTCAAGCAACAGATAAAGACAGCAGTTTGTAAGTGTTTTGCCTCGTTTTGACCATCACCTTCAGCTCAACCGTACTAAGACTGAACTGCTAACCCATCGTTTCATCACAACTTCTCTATACAGCTGGGTTCATCAACCATAACTCCTTCTAGGACAGCCAGAAACCTAGGAGTTGTGATGGATCATCAGTTAAGCTTCACAGACCATATTGCTACAATGACCCGGTCCTGCAGATTTGCCTTATACAACATTAGGAAGATTAGACCCTTCCTGTCAGAGCAAGCCACCCAACTTCTTGTCCAAGCTCTTGTTCTCCTCCAGACTGGACTATTGTAATGCTCTCCTGGCAGGCCATCCTGCATGTACTATCAGGCCTCTGCAACTGATCCAGAATGCAGCAGCGAGGGTTGTCTTCAATGAGCTGAAAACAGCTCACGTTACTCCTCTCCTCATCAGGTTACACTGGCTACCAGTAGCCGCTCGCATCCGATTCAGGTACTGATGCTTGCCTACAAGACGACAACTGGCACGGCACCAAATACCTAAGCTCATTAGTTCAATCTTATGCGCACTCTAGAAGTTTGCACTCGCAAAGTGAACGACGCCTTGTTGGGCCATCCCAAAGAGGTTCAAAATCACTCTCGCTGACCTTTTCCTGGACTGCGCCCAGCTGGTGGAATGACCTCAAGATCTCAATTCAAACAGCTGAGTCTTTACCTCATTTTCAAAAAAACCTCTAAAGACTCATCTTTTTCGCCTGCACTTAACCAACTAATACTAGTACTTACCTTTTATTTTCTTGTCTATCATATTCTTATAAAAAAAAAAAAAACCCTGGCTACGTGTTCTGTAGTAGACTAACTGAGACTTGTCATAGCATAGCTTTGGATAAAAGCGTCTGCTAAATGATTAGATGTAAATGTAAATGTAATCAAAATTTCAATTAAGGCTTGAAATATTTCACTCTGTTTATAATGAATCTATATAATATATTGGTTTTCACTTTCTGAAATGAGTGACAAAAAATATTGGCCTTTTCCATGATATTCAATTTTTTTTAGCTGTACCTGTATATAGTCTTTGCTCTGGATTTCACTCATAATTGCTTCACGAGTCATCCTCATGTGAAAACAGACGGTTTGTAATTTTTTAATATTGATATATTCTCCTTAAAAACTTTTCATACAAAATTTTTGCAATGTTGTAAGGATTTACTATCACAGTCACATGTGTTTTTAGGCGGGAGAGAGAAGCTGAACCCACAGTTTCGCAATCTTGTTGTCGTTTATTTAGTCTTTTTTTTTGTGGACAGGTGTTTTTTTTTTTTTTTTTAGTGAGGAGAAGGGTGGTTGGTTATTCTTTTTTTTATTTTTTGTTTTTTAATATTGTTTTTTTGATAAGCCTTTTAAAATGCATATGCAAAATAATTTTCCCATAATTTTATTTATAAATGAGTAGCTACAACTTTTGTGGTGAGTTGAGCTGTGAAATAAAAGTGGTTGAATGAAGTGATGGCTGAGATAACATTCAATTTAGATGATTTTGGCCTTCAGTTTGGTTCTATAAGCAAAAATGTTTGCACATTTTTGTAATTTATCTTTCAATCTTCCATCTATCGTAAATTGGAACAGTTTGATTTTTACCGTAGCGTAACGTTAAATGCGCCGCCGCGAATCATCGTCATGGAAGAGCTGGTTTGTTTTAACTTTTCCAAACCTATACTAACGTTACCTCAAACCATTTCATAACAATTTCCCACAAACTTGTAAATATTTATCAAAAATATTTTTATTGTCCAGGTTTTTAGACAGGAGAGAGAATATGACCCAAAGTTAACTTTCTTTTGTGGACATTTTGTATCGCATGTGTTTCACGGATGCATGTGTTTTTGTGATATGATTACTGATATGATTACTGCTTAAGACTGTGGTTCTTAATTCTGTTACTCGTGTGTCAAGACCACCGCTCTGCACATTTTGAATACAGGGGTTTGTTCTATTCAGCCATAAATTAAGTGCCCTACGAAGTGGACTTCACAGGATATTCTGCCATGAATGATTCCAGTTCAAAAGGAGCATTAAAATGCGCGAGACGTGACTACTTAGTAAATCTTACGATTGTGATTAAATTAAATCAAACAAATTTACCCAAATTACATTTATTTTAAATAATTATATACTTATTAATGTGGCAATTTTATATAGAAAAATACAACAAATAAAAAACACATTTTCAGTCTTCACTCTTATCGATTTTAGCCGTAATGGTGCCATGAGTCAAAAGAGATGGTTTTATCCTTTAACTTTTTCAAGTCTAATTTTGAAGCATTTAAATATTGATTTTAATGTTTTTGGTTTTGTTTTGAGTTTTTTTTTTTTTTTTTTTGATAAGGGCAAATATGTAAAAGTAGAGCGAATGCTTAGAAATATAGAAAGGGCAAATTATTGCATGTTTGGAAAGAAATTGAATGGTTGAGATGAGAATGATTATGCATGCTTTGCTGTGCTTAATCGAGTACTGCTACTACATTTCAGTAAACATGTTAGTGAAGGTGATTTGCAGAGGAGCTCAGAAGTATGTTAAGGTCCCTGAGACTGATAGGGAATTGAACTATCACCAATTTCACCAGGAATGTTTGAAGGCTTTTGGTAACATATAGAAGTAATATGGCATATGAGCTTAGGTGCATCATACTGTATTATATTAATTTAATTGTAAATACCATTATTAACTACGTAAACTTTTCTGACTTCATTCTTATTCCAACATAGCTGCAAAAAAAATTTGGCCTGTCAACTGAGGTGACTAACAAGGATTTATCAGGGACTGAGGTTGATGCCGACATATTCAGTGAATTCCTCCTGCAAGGCAGTGTCACTCTCATAGCCTGTTTGGATGATGGTGTGTTCAGTTTTACTGTAATGCTATAACAGTTTTGATCCAGTTTCTGTTCTAGACACATTTTTTCATAAATAAATAATTTTAAGTTAAAGCAGGATTATTATCTAAACTGCTTAATTTGACCTCATGTGAATTTGTTTTTTGCCCCAAAATCTAGACACATCTGATGTCTTGACGTCTTCAGAAACAATGTTCATCAAGTGCATCAGCACAGATTACTGACAATCCCCTGAAAAAGAAAGCAAGGACGACAGATGACTGTACTTTTACTGACAAACAAGCAGAAAAAAAATGTAAGTTATGTAAATGTTATTTAAAAAAAATGTTATCTCTTGCCTTGTATACTGATTAGTCATTATCCATGCTTTAAGATAAAGCACAACTATGACCTCTTTACCAGGGTTCTGATCATATCATTGCACAGAACTTATAGGCTGCTGGTCTTGTTGCATAGCATTAGCTGTCAAGGACAATTAACAGCACCACTGCACAGAAGACCTCCACCTCCTCCCGGCGACCAGGTGATGACACCTGACCCCAGACAGCATGAGGAGATCCCTCAGCAGGATCAACGCATGCAAAGCTCTGGGTACTGACAACAGTTCCTGGGCGTGTACCGGAGAGACTTGCAGTAGAAGTCACTGATGTCTTCACAGACATTTTCAACATCTCGCTTAGTCAGGCTGTTGTTCCCACATGCTTCAAAGCTACCACCATCATCCCAGTCCCGAAGAAGCCGTCTCCATCCTGCTACAATGACTACCATCCAGTTGCATTTACCCCTATTCTCATGAAGTGCTTTGAATGGCTAGTCATGCACAACATCAACGCTTCACTGGTTTGCACTCTATCTGCCATGTGCCTTGTGCTGCTTTAGTTATCTTTCTTTTTACATGACCTATTTGTATATTTGTATAGTTGTACTTTATATTTTATCTGTATTTAATGTTCTGCTGTTAGTGTCATCTGTATGCATCAAGTGTCTGAGAGTAATGCAATTTAAATTCTCTGTATGTATTTGCTGTACATGTGGAAGAACTGACAATAAAGCAGACTTGACTTGACTTATGTAAATGGCCAGCGAAAAAAGTCTCTGCTGCTGGAGATGCAGCTGGAAGTGCCACTGCGAGATGCCAATGCCACATTTTGCACCAGCCCCTGATAACTGAAAGGAGAATTTCTTTTGCAGAAATCAGCTAAAGCTAACAAATCATCCACAATCCCTCTCCAAACACGTTCAGATTCCCCTGAAATTTTGCGTCGCTTGAATCCGTCTTCATACTCCTGCTGTAATGACGTATAGCTTTTCTCACTGTCCAATGAGTCCACTGTCTAATCAGTGCATGTTACATTTACAAGCGAGAGCGGGATTGGCCCTTCAAATCAAGGCAAAAGTTGATTGGTCGCTCCCACGTGTGTACTGTCCAATGAGCAGTGATTGCAGACCACAACAGCATCATGCATCATTGATGTAAACACAAAGCCCACCACCACGTGATTTACCTCCCGCAACAAGGACTCTGTACGCTCGATAGCATGTCAGCTGATCGAGCTGAATAGCACAGTCTGGATTGCTGAGCCATGTTTCCATGAACACAAAAACACAACAGTCTCTTACAGTCCTCTGAGTTGAGCATAGTAATCGGATGTAGTCCAGTTTACTGTCCAAAGAGCGTACATTAGCCAGTATGATGGTGGGGATAGCTGGCTTGTGTGGGTTAGCCATTAGCCTAGCCCCGATACCTCCACACTTACCCCTCTTCTGCTTCCTCTCACACCCCTTGTGGCGCCTCCGCTGTGACCGAGATGCAGCAGTGGGGGTCGGTGATGGTGAAGGCCTCCAGAGCAGACAGAGATCCCGCAGCTCTTCGGCTTGCGCGGAGTTTAACTCTAAATAAGTGGTTCTGCCGACATCGAGCAGAAACTCATGACTGTATGCGCACTCAAAGACAGGTAGACGCGATGAAAACACTGCGACTCACAGGACAAAAACACACGTTCTGAGACGGGAGGGAGCGATGAATCGGCGAATCTGCTGCGTGTGGACGCGCCGCCATCTTGTTTTATATTAAAGGTTAACTAAACCCCTGATCAGAGCCTGACTCCACCCACTGGCAATATTTGAAAAATGCTGAAAAGTGGGCAGAGCACAGCGGAGATAGAGGGGACGAACCGAGGGCGGGGCTGAGCGGGCGGGGGGGCAGTGAAACCTGAGACCCGCAGTAACGGATTAATTGACAGCTGCTGTCAGAGTCGCTAAAATGGAGAGTGACTGTAGTGAGGCAAGTAGCTTTGCAACAGAGCATTCATTTGAAGTAGAGGACTTTTCTCCCCCACCTTTACCTGAAGTGGAGGATGTTGAGGTGTCTGTGGACACAGGGCCAGAGCCTGAGCCATATCAATTCGAGCCGCTGGCTCAAACTGCGGCCTTAACTCGCGCATCACGATCGGCATCCGACGATGCTAGCGAAGCAGCCGCTACAGTGATTTGAAGGAGCAAGATGGTTTTTACTACTGCAAGGGCGTGGTAGCTCATACAAGGGTGTGGTGAGCTGGAAACTGCTTACGTCACCTGCTGCCACCGCTTACGTCACGTACCACCCCCAAACATCCAATAGGAAAAAATCAACTGCAGTAGCACCATATATTGTAGAATTAAAACACTTTATACTCAAATGTCAAAAAGTTACTCGAATCAATGAACAGCACTAATAAAGCCCCATTCTTACAGATCTTTAACTAAAAAAAGTTGGTTTAGGGTTTAGTTAATCTTTAAGTATTACATCTTCATTTGATGTAATACTTTTTATATGTTAAAACTGCATTTCAACAAAATAACATTAAGTACCTCAGGACTGTCATTTGTATGTATTTATCATGAAGTTTGTAAATAAAGTCAGATTATGTTTGATATTCCCTGCATAATCGTCTAGGCTGCTTAAGGGACCGTCTACAAATTTACCTCACAGTAAAAAACGTTCAATAAATTATTCAAATTAATGCTTGCACTGCGGGGCTATAGGAAAAACAATAATAATACAAGCTTTACAGTTTACCAATGTGTTATATTTAAATGTTAAAAGTCATTTTATTTAAAACACATCGGACGTTATAACCCAGTAGATGGAATTGTTATTTGGTCCCTAACCCATAAAGCGCTGTGATAGCGCTTCAAAGCGTTCTCCTGTTTAAATTTACTGCTACAATACACAAAGGCGGTTATGAAATATTTTTTTTCATGTCGATATAAAGTGGTTGCATACTGTTAAAACTGATTGTGGTAGTGATATCTTTAGGACTGTCGACTGTAAAGAACTATATATATATACTGTATGTGTCCATATTTATGTATACATAATAAATATACATAATACATAATAAATATACACAGAACACACACAAATATTATGCAAACAAAAACTTTTATTTTGGATGCCATTAATCGTGATTAATCGTTTGATAGCACTCTAGACCCATACGGAAAAGTAATATATTCACATATATGTGAAGCACTGTTAAATATATTGAAATATATTTTGAAAATATATTTTAAAAATACATATGTTGCGTGTGTGTGTTACATTATATTCATGCCTCAAATAACTTTTAATCAATATTATATTATTTTATATTATATTATATTATATTATATTATATTATATTATATTATATAGATCCTATATTCTAATTCTATTTAGGCCTACTATCAACTTAATATGTTATCAAGTGTCAGGGCAAGTTTATAATTTTATGTACTATGTAAACGCTGTGTAATGTGTTTGATGGGCGCGCGCGTTGAACATTCGAGGCGAATTTAAACTGGAGTGGAGGGAGTTACCATGGAAACGGGGCGGCAACTCAGCTGACAAGTAGCAAATCTCTCCGTCTCTCACTGTTGTTTTTACTGCTTTCAGGTAAGTTTAGTCCCTAAAATTACACAAATAATACATAGAACTTTTCCTGACACTTTCTTACATGTAATTGACACGCTTCTGTTGAATATTTACTTTACAGAAATGGTTCAGTGTCATGGGAATAAGTCCGGTAGCATCACAACCGTGAGCTAACAGAGGCTAACTATAAGAGGTAAGCTAGCTATAGATTTGAGCTCTTATTTATGAAAGTTTGGGATTTTAATCACATATTTTGTGTAGATGAGTTTTTTTTATAGCTTTGTAAATGTTTTGCTGGCAATTTGTTAATGGATGAATTAAAAAAAGCAAATTAATTTAACCGTTCTGTATAATATGGTCTCATCCTGTATTTAACGCTTTAAAGAAGCATTATGAAAGCTGTATGGAACGCAGTCTGTCCCGTATTTAAGGCATATGCCGTATGACCACCTAGACCATACGAATACCAAACTCTAAGCTGAGAATCAGTTTTTCTTTTTTGACAAGTGTTTGATTTGTGAGCATATCTGTTCGAGGGAGGCTTTAAGAGTAAGCGGAATCCTCTGCCGGCTGCTCGCTCGCTCCCGCTTCACAGCGAGCGCGTCTCGTGCTAACCGAGTTAGGTTTTATTAACATCCGCGTTTCGACTTCAGCTAACAGCTAATCAGTCTGGGAGAATGCAAACAATGTGATTCCAACATCCAGCCATGCAAGAAAACGTGCATTTTACCTGAGGGAAGACGTAATCAATAAGGAAAGTCGTCTTTCTTTAATGTAGGTAATGTTGTTAAATACCTAGATTAAACTATTTATATTTAAATAACTTACAGCGTACTCTTAACCTTGAATATCATTCTTAAACAACAAAACGACCAATGAAGTGTCAAGCACCCAAAGCAGTCCATTAATTCTAAAGTTATCCTTAATTGAAAAATAAGCATTTCCATTTGTACTGTAGTAGGCCTACTGTATAGATATTACACACACGCAAATCAGAGTCAGAAAGAGCTTTATTGTCAAGTGTGTTTGCACTTACAAGGAATTTGTTTTAGTGTCACAAGCTTCCAGAACACAGAGACAACAACAACACAGAGATAATAAAAAATAAGATGTGAACAGATAATTAAAAATTTGATAAAATAAAGAAAAAAAACTGTAATTTTGTGAAATAGCCTATCATTGCAATTTAACGTAACAGTTTTATATTTTAATATACTTTAAAATATAATTGATTCCTGTAAAGCCATGCTAAATTTTTAGCATCATTATGATCCTTCAGAAATCATTAAATTATGCTGATTTATTATCAGTGTTGGAAACAGTTGTGCTGCTTAATATTTTTCGGGACCTGTGATATTATTTAAGGATTCTTTGATAAATAAAAGTGTAAATAACAGTATTTATTCAAAATATATATATTTTTTGTGTGTGTGTGTGTGTGTGTTTTATATATACTATTGTTGTGGGGATTTTTTTTTTTTTTTTTTTTGAAACTTTTAGAAAACTTTTATTCAGCAAGGATTAAGGTGTTAAATGGATAAAAAGCGATACTGTTAGAATATTGTCAAAATTTCTATTTTGAATAACTTCTGTTGTTTTTAACTTTTTATTTTATTTATGGAACACAGGTTCCAAAAATATTAAGCAGCACAACAGTTGATAATATTATTAACACTGATAATAACTCAGCATATTAGAATGATGTTCTGAGTAATGATGCTGAAAATACAGTGCTGCATCACAGTAGTAAATTAATAAAAATGATATTTAAAAGTATAATAAGAAAGGAAACCAATTTTAGAAATTGCAATAATATTTCACAATATTACTATTTTTTGTGTATTTCTGATCAACTAAATACAACCTTGATGAGCATAAGAGACTCCATAATCAAACATTACAAATCTAAACGATATATATACCCGTTTATATATATATATATATATATATATATAAAAATTAGGGCTGTCAAATGATTAAATCACGATTAATCACATCCAAAATAAAAGCTTTTGTTTAAATATATGTGTGTACTGTGTTTATTTATTATGTTTATATAAATACACAACACATGCATGTATATAGTTAAGCAAAAATATGTTATGTTTATATATTAAATGTATTTATATATGATATAAAATATAAGAATATAAATATATAAATGTATATACATGTAAATATTTTCTAAATATATAATTTATATGTGTGTGTATTTATATATACATAATAAATATACCCTGTACACATACATATATTATGTGAATAAAACTTTTATTTTGGATGTGATTAATCGTGATTAATCATTTGACAGCCCTATATATATATATATATATATATATATATATATAGATATATATATATATATATACACACACACACACAATATATTTTACCTATATCATCAAGCATCTTTAAAACCTAAAAACGTAATTTCTGTTTTCTTAAGATTTTTTGTATGTTCTGTACATTATTCTTTCTCTTTTCTGCATTTCACCTCTGCTGTAGCTTATTTCTAATAAATCTGACATTGTATACTACGTATTGTTGGCTCTCTGACACATTGTTTATTTTTTCCTATATTCTTCCATGCTGATGACCGTGCAGCAGAGGTTGGAGTGGACCTCTTGTTGTTCATACTTCTCCAGGCACTATGAACCATCTGACTAGTAAGAAAAAACTCAAACATTCAGAAGTTTATCAGATATTTAAAAATATGTGTCAAATAAATATCAAATATTTTTGAGTCCTGTATTTGATACAAGGCCATCCTGTTTAACACTGCACTGCGGACACTACAACCAGAGAGGTACAACATAATTCAAAATGAGACACAGATGATAATAAAAAAAAGTGCAGGGGAAATGAAAATTAATACTGGTAAGACAGAACCGAGTACTGTGACTGTGCCTCACTTCAAAGTGAAACAGTCTGTAATGGTCATCTGCCATGCCAGATCGATGGTGAAGGTGGGAATTATAAGTAAGATTTTCTAAACTTTAAATGTAAACTTTAAAAGTGTTTGTTCAAGTAGACTTTGTTGCTTGTGGAAACCTCACACAAGCCTGAAAGGTGCTTTAAATTTAAAATCTTATTTGCACTCTTGAAAACTGTTCACCAAAGAATAAATTTCAGTCCAGCAGAATTTTCTGCACACTTCACCACCAAGATCAAAATGAGCATTGTGAATGTAAAAGCTTCACATTACATTTATAACCACCATTGTTAATATCTGAATTATATTGAATTATATTATGCCTTGATAGTGGACAATACCGGATTTTTTTGACAAACATATTTAGGGTTCAGATCGCGCTATACGTGGAGAATAATGCACTTTTGTTTTTAAAAATGGCATTTATCAGTTTTTGCAAATGAACTTTTCACACTTGCCATACTCCAACAGGGTGAACGCACTGACCAAACAAAACAAAATTGGTGGCAGTGTGAAATGACCATAATGCTGTATGTTAGGTGTGAGATTCATTAAACTTGGTTTGCTATAATACATCTATGCAGTGCACCAGTGTGAATCATAATTTCCCCCACATTTGCTGTATATCCATAAAGTCATATCTATTGCCGCGTTTTCACCGAAATTACCTGGAACAATTGTACCAGGAACTTTTTTCCCCAGGAACTATTTTCCCCCACAGACCTGTTGCTTTCAGCGTTTCAACCACGGTCTAAAGTACCGTGAAGATTAGGCAAATAGTCTGGTGACGTAAGCCTGTGCGTGTTTCTCAATACAGAGTACGCAAATTTTGGACTTGCATCCTCGGTAGTTCGGACCTTGCGAGTTCGACTCGGGAGTGTGATCTCTCGCGGACGAAACGACACAAGTCTGGTAATTCTGCAAACAACAGCGTACTTAACATCAGTCAGCTCGCCTTGGCTACTGCAATTTTCCTCACTGTATATTTACAATAAGACGAAATAAGCTATGATATCAAATACCACTGCCTCCTATCGTTTTCATTTAAACATAATAATAGCCGCAGAAATGTACTTCGTTCAGGGAAATGTATATATATACAGCCTACAATACAATGAAATGAAATATTATATCAATTTCCTTTTTATTTTCATTTTAAAGGGTTAGTTCAGCTAAAAATGAAAATTATGTCATTAATGACTCACCCTCATGTCGTTCCAAACCCGTAAGACCTCCGTTCATCTTCGGAACACAGTTTAAGATATTTTAGATGTAGTCCAAGAGCTTTCTGTCCCTCCATTGAAAATGTATGTACGGTATACTGTCCATGTCCAGAAAGGTAATAAAAACATCATCAAAGTAGTCCATGTGATATCAGAGGCTCCGTTAGAATTTGTTGAAGCATCGAAAATACATTTTGGTCCAAAAATAACAAAAATGATGACTTTATTCAGGATTGTCTTCTCTTCTGGGTCTGTTGTGAAAGCGACTGCTGTGACTGTTGATGTATGATGCTGCTGACGTGTTTTCTGGTGCGCCCAATAACAAAGAAAACACATCAGCAGCGTTGTACGTCAACTGTCACAGCAGTCAGTCTCACAATTGAATGAAGACCAAAGATTACCTGTTAGATTTGCACAAAACTGATTATATTTTAAGTTTAACCACTAAAGAGACATCAGAGCCAGCGGCACATATCAGAAGGACTAGCCGAGTTGAGACTGCTCTAGGCGGATACATGAGCAATGAGCTCCCACTGATCACGTGGAGCTGACCGTCTCCGAAATCGGCGAAACAGATTTTTAAATAGGCGCTGTCTTTATAAATAAACCACAGATTTGAGTTTTCAACAACTACGTTCTCGCCTGAAATACTTTTAAAACTACATTTCATGATACAATAACAGTAATATTTTGAAAATTATCCGAATAAATGGTGGTTGAAATCACAATGCTGCGTGAACTCAACCAATCAGCATGTTTAGCACTCAAGTCCCGCCCCCGAAAGTTCCGGACCTTTGAAAAAGTACTACCTCATGAGCAGGGACTTTCTGAGGGGCATTTTTCTACCCGGAACTTTATTTAGATCCTGGTTGCTGCGGTGGAAACACACCGAGTACCAGCCCAAAGTCCCTAGTTCCTGGGTAAAGTTCCAGCGGTGGAAACGCGGCGTATGTCCTAGTCTTCTTTCAGTGGTTAAGATCCAATATTTTTTTATGACTGAGTCACAGATCGGAGGCATTGTGTAAACGTGATTGACACAACGTGAGTTCGTATTTATTTTTTAATGTGTGAAAATATCTGACTATAGTGTGCAGTGACCTTAAAGGTTAAGGGTACAAACACTTGACCAGAATCATCTCAAGTGACAACTGACTAATCCAAATGTTTTTTATCTTCTTTCTTGTTTTGTTTTGTTTTGCAGATACTGTCATGAAAAGGCAATTGCTGGAAACCTGGGACAGGCCATCAATTCCAAGTTGGCAGAACTGCAGGTTTCAACTAAAGAAAAAGGAGACCTGTTAGAGTTTAGAGTTTGTGTCTAATAGAGAGGGTGAAGGAAGAACATCCAAACCCTGCCCCTGCTTCCTTCAAGATTTTTTTATGGATTTATATAATGGTGTGATTTCGTAACGTAAAGACAGTGGCAAAAATTAACATGACACTACTTTTTTTTGTTCTACAAATTAAACCACACACACACTCCAAAAAACACCAATTTTGATACAATTTTGCATTTGCAAGAAAAAAAAAAAAAATCCAAGTATTGTCATGTAATTTTGCCACTGCCTTTACTTTATGAAAAAAACACCATTATATAAATCCATAAAAAAAAATCTTGAAGAAATCAGGGGCAGGGTTTGGATGTTCTTCTTTCACCCTCTCTATTAGACAACTGTAACATTTTTTTTTTTTTTTTTTTTTTTTTTTTTTACACAGACTTTATTTCATTAATTAAAAAAAAAAAAACTTCTCTTCAAGAATTACTTTTCAGGTTTTAGCATCATCCTTTAGTATTCATAATAGCAATTTCAGTAAAGTTGCTGGTTTGATTTATTGTTTAATTGTGCAGTTTATGTGCATTGTTTTATTTTGTGTATGTTTATATTTTTCTTATTTTTCTATAGTAGGTGTTATGTCATCTGAATATACTGTTCATTTTTTGCAAGTGAATTTATACTGTCACAGTTTTTAAGTTGCATTGTCTGGGGATTTGTACATTTTTCAGTCTCCAATTTCTGTTCAGTATTTGAATGTTTAAATTCATATATATATATATATATATATATATATATATATTTACATGTACTGAAATGTAATATGTTAACAAATATTAGAAATTAATACATAGACATATATTACAAATTAATATATTTACATAGTCTGATATCTTAATGTATTTACATATATGGGAAATCAATATATGTAAATATTTACAATATAAAATATATTTACATATATATAAATGTAATATATTTACATGTACTGAAATGTAATATGTTAACAAATATTAGAAATTAATATATAGACATATATTCCACCATGAATATATTTACATAGTCTGATATCTAAATGTATTTACATATATGGGAAATAAATATATGTAAATATTTCCAATAAAAATATATTTACATATGTTTAATATATGTGGAAAATATTAAATAGTGGCCAAAATCAAATATTTAAATATGTTTTTATAAAAATATATGTAAATATATTTTAAAATATATTACAAAAATATATTTTCTTCTATTTAAATTTAAGATATTTCAATATATAAAAATGTATTTATTTTAAATATATTTCGATCTATGTGACTTCTGTATGGGGATAGATAGATAGATAGATAGATAGATAGATAGCTTCTCATGGGTACCAATGTTCTTTTTGCATACCATGCAAACCATGCACACCGTGGTTGTTCAGTGTTCTCCTGATGGTGGACTCATGAACATTAACACTAGCCAATGTGAGAAAGTTTCAAGTTCTTTACATTGGAAAGTGTCAGTTCATTGAACTAGCATAATCTGTTATAAGGTACTTTGAGCAGACAAAAGTGCAATAATTATATAGCAAATTATTTGGTTTAATCTGATTAAATTATATCTGTAAAATTACTATTATTTAAGTTACAGCTACATAATAAACAATGAAAAAAATACATACAACAAGGAATTAACCTTTAGCATTTACTATTTATTTAATTGCATTTTCCAATTTTTTTTTTTTTTTTTTTAAACGGCATGTTGAGGTTTTTGTTTAATAAAACTAAGGAAATAAAATTTATGTGTGGAATGTGCCGGTCATGCACTTGGAAAAATGCAAGGCGTAAGTCAATCCAAAAACAGGACACATGGGTTTGAGAGAGATTGAGAGGAAATTGTCCTTCACAAAATTCCTCTCCAAGATGCATCCCTCAGAGGCTGGTGGACAGTGGCATCGCTAGGGATTCTAGGCCTTTTCTCGGGGGGCTGGAAACCCAATTTTGAATCCATAAGAGATAACTTTTTCACATGTGTGTTTAATGAGGACCAATGACCAGATACTGAATAACTGATAGATTACGAATTACATATAAAAGTGTGTGTTTAAGCATGTTTGTTACTGTCAGTGATAATTATTTGCCATAATAGAACTGAACTCGAACACTTGGACATTATGACTCATCAAGAGTCAAAGTCTGCTTTGTAAACGACTCCTAATTAATGTCATTAACATATAAAAGATCACCAGTCATCGTCCCAATCCTTTAATTCAGAACAGCGAGCTGCAAGAACAAATTACATTTCCAAAACCTGCAGTACTCCGACAAGAAAAAGCATGTAGGCTAGGTCTACTCTGCTCAGACCCTGACGTGACGCTAAGCACTTTTTCACGTCAAAGGCAGTTTTTACAAATATGAGTGTAGAAGTGAATTTAATCATTCAAAAAGGGGGAGAGAAATTTAAAAAAGTAAAATGTACTGGGGAAAAAAAATAGGAGAAAGATTGATGTCCTGTTCAATCCAAGACAGATCCAGACTGTGTGGAAATTTACCAACAATCCAGTGCCCTGTAATCAGTCTCTTTGCAGATGAAACATAGTAAAATGAAGGTCAAAGTTGCAGTCTGGGTTGGCTCACAATCTAAAGAGGTGCTTTTGTGCAGTAACTCTGAAATCCAACTGGAGCCTAAAACCTGACCAAAACTGTTGTTCCCTTTCAAGGGAACTTCGAACTGCGTCCTCTAGGGGTCGCTATGGGGAACACCTCGTCGTGACCCGTGTCTGAAGCATACAATGAAAAAAAACACCAACGAGTTGGCCGGCGACAGCCTCTGACGTCACTACCGGTGCGACTATAAAACAGACACCCGTAAAACACGTCATTCTCTTCTTCGTCTTCACTGACTGTTTTGTTTGAAGCGTGCATCTGAAAGACCCGGTAAGAGCGCTCTTTCTCTGTCTATCATGGCGACTACTAGCAAGCGTTTAGACAATGTATGCATCCGTGTCGGCGTTATTTGACACCTGATGACACACACGATCTTTATGTGATTTGTTTGGGTAAAGAGCACGCACGCGATGTCTTTGAGGAGGCAATCTGCGTGCATTGCGAGCATTTTTTCAAGGAAAAAGCTCCGCTCTCATTCGTCTCTCTTTCCGAAAAAAAAACAAAAAAAAAAGGCAGCCATCTGCTACCCGCGGTTCAGGACCCGCCGCTGCTGAGGCACGGGGGAGAATTAGCTCGTGAGAATTTCAGGTGGATCTGTCTGAATGGTTTAAAGAGGGACTTTCCCTTTCGCGCTCAAGATGGCGGCGGACCGAGAGAGAGCCTCGGGAGGATGATGTTATATCTTTAACACTTTCTGATACTGAGGTTAGTGCTCTGCTGGGTTTTTACCCAGGAAAAGCAGGAGATATTTGAGGATGGTGAAGAAGCTAAGGGTTAAGCCTTCTCAATTCTCCTGCCCTGCGTATGTAGAGCTGTTGGAGTTTATGGATCGCGCCTCGATGAGCGTTATCTTTCCGACCATAGCCCTCCAGCTCAGGTGAGCCTTCCATTTCTGCCTGATCTCCATACAGAGATCGAAAGGAAATGAAAGAGGCCGCATCCATCGGTTTCAGCATAAGAGTTTTGCCGACATCGAGGCGATGCGCGAAAACGGCTATGAGAGGATGCCCCCTGCAGAAAGAGCTTTCATTCTGCGGGGGGGACATCCTCTCTTAATCTCCCTCCTTGCCATCTAAGCCCCTTCAAGCAATGCATCTTGCTTAAATGGCAAGGCATACGCAGCAGCAGGTCAGGCTGTGGCTTTATTACAAAATAAATGCTTCAAGCATATCAGACTGATCTGCTAAGAGACCTGGATAGAGGCGAAGGCCTTTTTCCTGATCAGGTAGCCGAGCTGCGCCGCACCACAGACCTCTCTCCGGGCTACCAAGCAGGCCGCCTCTGCCAAGCGCAGGACTATGGCGGCCATGGTGGTGGTGGAGAGACATCTATAATGGATGAACCTGGCAGACATCGGGAAGACATCAAGAAAAGGTTTTCTTCTCGATGCTCAGGTTTCGCCTTCTGAACTTTTCGGTATTTCCATTGAGGCGGTGATCGAGAAGTTCGGGGAGACGAAGGCGCACTCCGCTGCTTTCAGATCCTTCGTTCCACGAAGGTCCAGGTCTGAGCCCGAACAACATAGGGGTCCTGGCCTGTCTCGATCTGAGGATCAAAGACGGGCACAGAAGGCTAGTGTCGCGACTCACGCTCCTCCCCACCTGCGGGCAGGGTTAAGAGGAATTGTGGGTCACAAGGGGGAAGCAGAACCTAAGGGGATGTGATCCAGACGAGGCAGCGTTCTCGTCTGAGTCAGAGTGATACTGAGGTATCTACTCATTCCTTTAGGGATTTTTAACTTCTGCTTTTATCCTCCCCTTCCTAATTCCCCTGTAACCACCAGCTCTCCACCTGATCGATGTTAGGTGGAAACCTCTAACGCATAACAGTCTCCTATGCTGGACCTATAATGTTTTTGGCTGGTTCTGTGTTCATAGCAACCACCTTACTGATGGTCCGGACTAAAAGGAGGCGCCCCTTGAGCGGGGCTCCAGTGCAGGTGGGTGGGAGTATAAAAATAACCCTTTCTGTATATACTTATGTGTAAATTGCTGGTGGTTATGTGTCTACTAATAAACTCTGTGAGTTTCCTTTGCAGTGCTCAGTTACAGTGTTTTACTAACACTCGTCAGCACCAGCCATCCGGCTTCATGTTCCAGTATTAGGCGGCTGAGATCACAGGTTTCTGCGGGAGCCTCCTTGATCATCAGGCCTGGCACAAGCACTGCAGGGAATTTCATGGATGTCCGGCCAGGTCACCCTGAGGGTCTCCTGGCCGCTTAGGTGCTGTCGCATCCAGCGGGAAGTGAAGGTGGCAGTTACAGAAGTCTTCTTGTATATGCTGCCTCAGGTGATGCTCCCCTCGCTAGAGGGTTATAAAATTCGAGCTTGCCTCTCCCGTGCGGTTCAGTGCCTCTGCGATGCTTAGGAACCTTTAGGTAACACACGCTAAGCTCTGTGTACTTTCTGAAAACCACATGGTGGTCAGTGTGCACGTGAACACTTTGCGCAATTTCTAAAAATCCACATATTGGTAAGTGTGCACGCAAGACTCTGCGCACTTTCTGAAATCCTGTATGGTAAGGGTTACGCGCTCCGCCTCGTTACCTTTCTTGAGATGATTAGACCTTGGTTCCTTGGGCTCCATTCAGCCAGTGTGTATTTGTTTATACACTTCAAGCATCGCTTCCCTCAACATGAGGGGGCTATTCGGGCGATTCTCGTGGTAGTTTAGCAGCGCTCCCCTTTTCCAAGAAGGGTCGCCTATGAGCGTGCTACTCTGGATTCAGGAGTTCTCCTCTCATATGAGACTGAGTTCACCTGTTTTTCCCAGAGCGCTCCAGCATTATTTCCACAGATCGAGTTGATGACTCTCAAACCTACTTTTTTTGAGATGCACCATTCCAGCTATGAGCTGGCTCTATCAGAGTGCAACGAGAGCCCTTCCTTAGAACAGTATTTGAAAAAATCCATGATATGGTAAAGTGTGCACGTGAAGTCTTTGCACACTTTCTGAAATCCACACTGTGGTAGTTCGCACGCTAGTACTCTGCGTTCTTTATGAAATCCTATATGGTGAGGGCTTCGCGCGGTTGCTTCGTGCCCTTTCTTGAGCTGGTAAAAGCCCCGTTCATCTTGGGCGCCACACCACCCATGTATCCTCGGATACCTATCTAAACAGGGTGTTGCTACTGGAGATTTGTTGAGACAGCTCCTTCAGCAAGCTTTTGCGGAAGCAAGCTGTAGCCCCTGTGTGACAGGCTAGACTTAGTATAAAATGCTAGGTTCCTAGCTGTATCCCTTTAAAGGAATCTTTCCTGATTCCAAGCCTTTAGCTCTACCACCAGGCCGAGGCCCTAACAATTAAGTTGGGTATGTAGCTTAGGCCTTTGGCCGTAAGGGGTATTGTCACTGACAGCCGTCTAAACGTCCCGGGGGCAACTCCCATTGAAATGGTAGAGTTGGTACTTGGTGTTCGCCATGATTCTGGCCTGCATTCCCCTCAGCATGGCGGCGTGGGTATACTGTTCCCCATAGCGACCCCTAGAGGACGCAGTTCTAAGTTCCCTTGAAAGGGAACGTCTCAGGTTACGAATGTAACCATGGTTCCCTGAGTAGGGAACGAGACACTGCGTCCTCTAACTCCCTGCCATGCTTCGGACGCAAGCTTCAGACGAAGAAGTGAATGACGTGTTTTCCCGGTGCCTGTTTTATAGTCGCACCGGCAGTGACGTCAGAGGCTGTCGCCGGCCAACTCGTTGGTGTTTTTTCATTTGTATGCTTCAGACACGGGTCACGACGAGGTGTTCTCCATAGCGACCCCTAGAGGACGCAGTGTTTTGTTCCCTACTCAGGGAACCATGGTTACATTCGTAACCTGAGACGTTTTCTAATTCAAATAAGTTTTCTTTAGATCCACAACCAGGTAAATATTATCTTTCTTCTGTTTTAGGGTCCTAAAATCAACTTAATTGCTTCAACTTAATTACTACTTCTAAATCTTCTTCTTCTGTCTCTCTTTCTCTCAAATTCAAAAAAAATTCAAAAAAGCTTTATTGTCTATCCCCACAGGGGTAGAAAATTGTCTTTAGACAAGAGGCTCAACAAACAATGTACAACTTTCAGTACACGGCTAACAACAATACAATACAACAGACAACCACACAATTTAAGATAACCCCCTCCCCTATTTCCTATTTAAAATGTCAACGGCCGTCGGGATAAAAGACTTCTTATATTTGGCCTTTTTCGCCAAAGGTACTTTAAATTGTATTGCAGAAGGAAGTAAATCAAATGAGCTGTGCAGAGGATGGGCAGAGTCTGTCACAATAGCAGATGCTTTCCTTTTTACTGCCACAATATAAAGATCAGACAGGGTTACTTGTTTCTCACCAATAATTTTACCAGCTATGTTTATAATCCTTAGAAGTCTGTTTTTTGCATTTAACAGAAAGAGAGTTATACCAGGATACAATGTTTGAAAGTAAGCACAGATTCGATAAGGGATTATATACACAATATGAATATCTTTTTCCACATTAAAGCTCCTTAATTTCCTCAATAAGCCTAGACGTTGATATGCCTTCTTAAAGACACTTTCTGAGTGCTTATCAAATTTAAACTGGGAGTCAATTTCTGTACCCAAATATTTAAAAGATCCCACCTGCTCAACTTCCTCTCCATTAATTATCAAGGGTTTAAAAAATGTGCGTGCATTAATTACCCCGGAGCACATTTCTTTGGTTTTGTCAATATAAGCTGGAGAAAACTCTCCTTTGTCCAGGCCATGATAGAGTTGACAAATCAAAATAAATGTCCAGTGATTGGGTATCTCTCATACATCCCACCAATGCCATATCATCTGCATATTTTATCAGCATCAAATTCTCATTATTACAGGTAATCTCATTTGTATAGATAGAAAAAAGAATCGGGGATAGAACACATCCCTGTGGAAGACCAGATTTTAAAAACTACATTCTCTGACTTTTTACCATTTACTATCACGTGTGTTGGGGACGGTCCCGTAAAAAATTGTTAATCCATAAAATAAAGGTTTGATGCACATGAAGCTCCTCTAAACGCCTCAAAAGTGTATTTATGTTCACTGTATTAAAAGCAGATGAAAAGTCCATAAATAAAATCCTAATGTACGAGTTTGCCATGTCCAAATGCTTTATTGCCCTATCCAGCAAAGTGAGGGTGGCATCTTCAACTCCGCGCCCCGCCCTATAATCAAATTGTAAAGGGTCAAGTTTATCGGTCATTGCCTGGGAGAGTTGCTGACAAACTACTCTCTCCATGCACTTGCAGAGCACTGATGTCAAAGCTACTGGTCTGTAGTCCTCAAGCGCCTTAGCATGAGCTTTTTTCGGTAACGGGATGATGGTGCTTTCCTTCCATGCTCGTGGTACAACATTAAAATCAAGAGACAGCTGAAAAAGTTGTGTCAACACACCCTTCAGCTGAGATGCACATTCCCTCAGTACTTTGCCCTTTATTCCATCTGGCCCTGATGCCTTTTGGGGTTTGACTTTCATTAAAACCTTTCCCACATTTTGTTCCTCAATTCTTATGGGGAGAAAATCAGAGTACTCTATAGGAGTCCAGGGTTCATTTAAATGGTCATCATTAAAACAGGCATAAAATTGATTCAGTTCAGTAGCAAAGCTGGCAGAGTCAGGGCACTGGATACTGTGTTGCTTCTGATTTCTTCCCATCATAGTATTTATGCCCTGCCATGCCATCCGTGCATTCCCCATTGTAAACTTTTCCTCTACCTTGCGTTTATATTGCTGTTTGGCCTGCTTAATTTTTAGCTTCAGATCTTTCTGTAATTTGTTAAAACCATATCTATCTCCATTTAAAAAAGCTATTTTTTTAAGATTTAAAAAATGTTTCAGATCCTTTGTAACCCAAGGCTTATTGTTAGGGTAACACCTCACATTTTTTACAGGAATGACACTGTCAACACAGAAATCTACGTACCCAGATATGGAAGCATTTAGCATATCTACATCATTTCCACAATCCTTAACAAATACATCCCAATCTGTTACTTCAAAACAAGTTTTTCAGTGGATTCAAAGTCCCATACCTGGACAGTCCTAGTTTGCACTTTCTCAGTTTTTAATTTTTGCTTATATCAAGGTAGAAGCAGAACAGCATTATGATCGGAACGACCAAGAGGCGGACGTGCCTTGGAGATGTAAGCACTTGGTATATTTCCATAGCACAAGTCCAATGTTTTTTCCAGCCTAGAAACACAAGTGACATATTGCTCCAGGTGCGGCAGGTGTGTAGCAATGTCACATCGATTGAAATCTCCGAGCAAAAACACTGGCTGATCTCCAACTCTGTTTACAATATTATTAAAAATATCTGCAATGCATTCAGCAGCTAATATAAAATCAGGACCCGGGACGTACACCAGTATCACTGTTATTTGAGTAAATTCTCGAGGGAGATAATGAGGTCGGAAGGAAACCACCATGATTTCATAATGTTTTGAGCAGTCGGTTTCCCTCAGCGTAAAGTTTGTAGCCCATCTGTTATTCACAGCCATACACAGGCCCCCACCAACAGTTTTCTGAGTTTTAAAGGTATCTTGATCAAACCGAATCAAAGTAAATCCATCAAGATAAAAATCTGCTGTTTCCTGGGAGAGCCATGTCTCAGTAAAACAAAAAAGGCTTGTGCGACGATAATCCCCATCATATTTGATCAACGCAGAAAGTTTGTCAGTTTTATTTCTCAGGGATCTAACATGTAATAATATGATAGCAGGTAAGGGCAATCTACTACCTCTTCTCCGTAGCCTTTTGAGTATTCCTCGTCTCGAACCCCTTTTCCTTCGTTTCACTTTAATGTTGAGTTTTTTCCAACTGATGCCAACCAAGAGACATTTCAGGACATTTTTAAAAAGTGTTGAATCCATAGACGCCAAAACAGCAAGCGGGCGCAAATCCAGCAGCGTTCCACGTGAATAAACCAGGTTTTTCACTGTTGATGCTCCCGTCTGCGTTGTTGGCATTGTCCACATGGCCAATATTGGTTGAGAAATAAACACCAGGAGGCCCAGAATAACCCAGAAGTTAGCCATCTTGTATAAATAAATAAATAAGCAAAACTTAGTATAAAAAACAAACAAAACAAACATCAAACACAGAGCATGTGTCACAAGTCGCACGAGCAGCGTTGCACCCCGGAAATGATCTCTCTCTCTCTCTCTCTCTCTCTCTTTTAGTACAATTATAAGCATGTACCAATGGTTTGATGTAATTTCACCACTCTTCTTTGACTCTTCTTCTGCTTCTTGAAGGTTCCAAGCATGTTAAGCAGGGTCCTACTGAAGCGCTCAGCAGGGTTCCCTCTAAGATTAGAGGGCATAGTTCTTACTTTCTGAGAGCCAGTGATCTCACACAACTCTCTTATGATTTGGGACTCAACGGCAGGCCCGTGGTCGCTATGGAGCTTCTCAGGAATGCTACAGTGGACAAAGGAGTTGTCCCACAAGCACTTAGTTACTGTTCAAGCCTTTTGGTTTGGGGTTCGGAACAGCTACTGCTTACTTATTGAAGTGGTCGGTAATGGCCAAAATGTCTTTGAAATTATTGGGACCTGGCTCCACTGAGAGAAAATCCATGCATATGACTTTGAGTGGTATTTTAGCTGTGATATTGAGAAGTGGTGCAGCTTTCTCAGGCAAAGCTTTCTCTTTAATTGTTTCTTGATTCATCTGGTGCAAAAAGAGTTATAATGGGTAAGCCACCAAATTCATCTTCTTCCTTAAAACGTCCTGGAAGAGCCTTTGGATGGTGGGCAAGAGAGACCACAAAAGTGGCATTGGGAAAATGTTCCATTGGAGGATTACTAACCACTAGGTGTAAGTGCTTATCACAGATGTCTTTAATGGTGTTTTCATTCATAATTACATGTTTAGATCCTAGTGTTGGGGAGAAAGCAATGAGATCATCCAGGAAAACTAGTGCTTGTTTCAGGTTCAGCTCTCCTATGCAGCATTCCTACGCATTCTACCCGGCCGGGCGGAAGTGCTCGCAGGTCATAAACAAAGGCGGGGGAAGCGCGGAGGCCTAAGAGCTAAGCTAAAGCTAACACCGCTCCGGCTCTCTTTACCCAGCATTTTCCTCGCTAATGTGCGGTCACTGGTGAACAAAATGGATGAGTTTCGACTTTGCATCACCCACAGTAAGAGACTTTTGGAATGCAATGTCATGGTTTTCCGAGAAACATGGCTACACAGCGACATACCCAATAATGCTATTGAGCTAGCCGGACGCTACATGTTCCGGGCAGATAGAACGGCAGATGATTCCCACAAGACAAGAGGTGGTGGATTGTGCATTTATGTCAACAAAGCTTGGTGTACGAACACTGTCATTGTTGGGAGACACTGCTCAGCTAACCTAGAGTTTCTCATGGTTAAATATAGACCTTTTTATCTGCCGTGGGAGTTCACTTCCACCATAATAACCTTAACAAGAGAGAGATCCAAGATGGCGTCTCTAAGATGCGGCGTGGCAGGAGCTGCTATTAGAACTAAGATAAAGCGACATAGTTTTTAATGAGTTTAGTTCCCTGATCAACTCACCAGATGAAATTTAGCTCTGTAGCTAATTCTGGTGTAATACTTTATTGTCCATTGTCCCTGTCAAATAAAAGATAAATAAAAAATAAAAATAAAAAAATAACCGCAGTCTATATTCCAATCGATGCTAATGCCAAGCTTGCTTTGAACGAACTTCATGCAGCCATTAGTAAACAACAGACTGCTCACCCGGAGACTGCTTTTATTGTCGCAGGTGATTTTAATCACTGCAAATTAATCACTGCAAATTAAAGACAGTGCTCCCCAAACTCCATCAGCATGTTTCCTGCCACACTAGAGGAGACAAAACTTTGGATCATGTTTACACAAACATTGATGGAGCTTACATCGCGACCCCCCTCCCAAACTCAGACAGTCTGATCACCTTTCTTTGTTTCTCACCCCTAAGTATTCACCCCTCATCAACCATGTGAAGCCATCAGTGAGGACCATCAAAGTGTGGCCAACTGGAGCAGACTCTTTACTTCAGGACAGGTTTCAACACACTGACTGGAGTATGCTTCTCAGGCTGCCTGTGGCTCTCACACAGACATTGACATCTATACCTCCTCTGTACTGAATTACATCAACACCACCATTGACAGTGTTACAACAGAAAAACAGATAACAACATACCCTAATCAGAAGCCATGGATGAACAAGGAGGTGCGACTCCTGCTGAAAGCCTGCAACACTGCCTTGAGATCAGATGACGTTCAGGCCTACAGTAAATCCAGGGCTAACCTGAAAAGGGGCATCAAAAAGGCCAAGTACTGCTACAAGCTGAAGGTAGAGGAACACTTTTCCAACTCTGACCCCCGACGCATGTGTCAGGGCATCCAGATCATCAGTGACTACAAGTCAAGCAACTCCACTCCAACAGTCACGGACGTCTCCTTCCTTAACAAACTAAATGACTTTTATGCTCGCTTCAACAGCGACAGCAAGGAGACGGCCACCAAAATCACACCATCAGCAGACCACCAACCTCTCAAACTCACCTCCACAGATGTCCACACTGCACTGAGCCGGATCAACGCACGCAAGGCTGCTGGCCCGGACGGCATTCCTGGACGTGTGCTTAGGGCATGTGCAGAGCAGCTTGCAGAGGTCTTCACAGACATTTTCAACCTGTCCCTCACCCAAGCAACTGTGCCATCATGTTTTAAGTCCACATCCATTGTGCCAGTACCAAAACACTCCTGAATGACTATCACCCCATAGCACTCAGACCCATCATTATGAAGTGCTTTGAGCGACTGGTCCTAGCACGCCTCAAAGACTGCCTCCCACCCACACTGGACCCACACCAATTTGCCCTACCGCAGAAATAGGAGCACAGCGGATGCAGTATGCACAGTGCTGCACTCTGCAATCACACACCTGGACAATAACAACACGTATGTTAGGATGTTGTTTGTTGACTTCAGTTCAGCATTTAACACCATCATTTCCTCCAAGCTGACCACAAAACTTGGAGACCTGGACATTAACACCTCCCTCTGCAACTGGATGATGGACTTTCTGACCAACAGGCCTCAGCATGTTAGGTCAGGCCACACCCACTCCAACACCATCACACTCAACACCGGCGTACCACAGGGCTGTGTGCTGAGCCCATTCCTTTACTCCCTTTACACCCACGACTGCAAGCCTGTGCATGGATCCAACTCCATCATTAAGTTTGCAGACAACACCACAGTGATTGGCCTCATCAGTGACAACGATGAGACTGCCTACAGGGAAGAGGTACAACACCTGGCCACATGGTGTGCTGACAATAACCTGCTCCTTAACACCAGTAAGACAAAGGAGCTCATTGTGGACTTCAGGAAGAAGAAAGGAAGCACGCATGACCCCATCCACATTAAAGGGATGGTTGTTGAATGTGTCTCCAGCTTCAAGTTCCTGGGAACCACCATCTCGGAGGACCTGTCCTGGACCACAAACACCTCCAGCCTGGTCAAGAAGGCTCAAGCGCCTCTTCTTCCTCAGGAAACTGAAGAAGAACCAACTGTCTTCAGCCATAGTGGTGAACTTTTACCAGTGTGCGATTGAGAGCATCCTGACCAGTTGTATTACAGTCTGGTATGGGAACTGCTCAGTGGCTGACCGCAAAGCACTGCAGAGGGTGGTGAAAACTGCCCAACGCATCACAGGGACACCACTTCCTGCTATTGAGGACACCCAGAGGAAACACTGTCTACGTCAAGCTCGCAGCATTCTTAAGGACTCCTCTCACCCTGACCATGGACTGTTTAACCTCCTGCCCTCCGGGAGGCGCTTCAGGAGCCTCCGAACAAGGACCAACAGATCCAGGAACAGCTTTTTGCCAACAGCTGTCTCCTTGCTGAACTCTGCCATCTGACACCCCCCACACCATACACACAGACTCCTCCCCCACTTCATCACTACATCTGACTGATTTATTTATTTATTTACAACAAGCAAAAACAGTAACTTACTGCTTATTGCACTTCTGGTTAGATGCTAACTGCATTTCGTTGCCTTGTACCTTACATGTGCAGTGACAATAAAGTTGAATCTAATCTAATCTAATCTAATCTAATCTAATCTAATGAGCCTCTGAAATGTTCTTGAGGCATTTGGTATGCCTTGTTGAACACAAAGAATCCTAGTGTGAAGATAAATCCAGTTTTTTTACTTATCTTCTTCCTCCATTTCAATCTGATTGAAACGGTTTTCAGATCTAACAAAGATAATCATTTGGATCCAATCAGGGCCAGAAGGATTCCAAGTTGGGCAAGGCATATGAATCCTTTACTATTTGAAGGTTTAGTTTTCTGTAGATTATGCAGAGTCTAACTTCTCCATTTTTTCCCTTATTACTGCAATTGGTGAAGAGAAATGGGATTCAGATTTGTGGATGACTTCTGAATCAAGAAGTTTTTGGAGATGGACGCGCACGCTTCTATATCTTGATGGTCCTACTCTGTGCTTAAATGGTGTCTCATTACTTTGGTTTATGCGATGTTTCATTTTATCACTGTGCCCAAAGTCAGGTTCAACACTTCCAGGAGGTCAATGTTTTAGTTATCCTCTTTTTATACTCTCTGGGTACTGGAGAGTTTCCAAAATCAGAGTTGAGTTTCTTTCTTATGTTGAACATAAATGAAGATATTTTGAAGAACGCTGGTAATCAAACAGTTGATTGTCCCCATTGACTTCCATACTATTTCTTTTCCTACTATGACAGTCAATGGAGTGCAAAAACTGCTTGGTTTCTCAAAATTCTTCAAAATATCTTCTTTTGTGTTTAACATAAGAAAGAAACTTATGCAGGTTCGGAACAACATGAGGGTGAGTAAATAATAACAACTGTGAAACTGTTTTCTCCTTTGTGAACAAGTGCACTAAACAAGCTTGATGTTTACGGAAATGACAATGACTTTGGGACAATAGTTATTTGAGTAATTTTCAACAAAAAAAAAAAGAGTTGTGTTTTTATTTGATTATGTCATGCCTTGAGAAGTTTATTTACATCAACATAATCATCATTAAATGCAATAACCATTTTGATATTGGATTTCCATATTTTAAGATTGAAAATCTGATAATAAAATCTATACATATAAGGTATTTCAGAAGTAGAATAAATAAATGATAAAAGTTTTTAATATGATCTTCATATGACAAAAGGCAAAAGTGTTGAAATTTGTTTATTTTAAGGAAAGTAAACCCATACAAAAAGTGTCATTATTGAAGAATCATAAACAAAGTTAGATAATTAATATAATGTCGATCATACGGTATGTTCATGCAATGGAAAATGCTGTAAGTTTGAAACATAAAATAGGCTAAAACAATCAAACAGACAAAAAACCCATAGCAATTATTTAAGTAATAACCATGAGAAGCTAGTCTATAAAAATCAGAACCGAAAAAAACAAGTTTGTGTAGCTTTTTCTTTAATGCTGGCAGAAAGAAAGTAAAGGGGGTTGAACTGAGCTAATATGATCTTAAGCTGTTACACTGTTGTCACTGGTGTTAGTAGACAGCCCAGTGAGCCCCAATGGAGGTAATGCCATTTCCATTCTGTCGACCACTGAGAAAACGTAGCTGACTTCCATCATTGGTCGGGTAGAAGTTAAATGAGTTTCCATAAGACTGCCCCACTTTTAAAGAAGCGGCCCTCCCTCGACTAGTGACAAACATAATCTCATAGATGTAGCCACTGTAATATTTTCCAGAAACCTGAATGAAGGATTCATTGCCACGAAGTGTCATCTCCAGTGGATTGCCATAGCTTGTACAAACCGGTGTTGTCCAGTTACCATCATAACGCAGCTGTATTCTGAACAGATATTTGATGTCAGTGTTTGAAAAGATGGTCACAGAATAACATGCAAAATAATTAGAACACACAATGCAAATTACTTTTCAAGATCATGCCACAAGAATATTTTAAAGTGTATCATATTCATTTTTTTTCACTCTGTTGGTCCAGAGGAATGATCAGTGGTGAACTGGTTAACTTACCCACGAATGTACGCGTTACTGTGTTCCCACACTCTGATACCAGTGACGCGACCATCGTATTCAGTGGAATATTCAGTCCCACTGCCGTCCCCAACAGCCGTGGAGTATGAGTAGTAATCCGGTAAAGCTAAAAGAGGAAATAACAGCTCTGAGTCTATCTTAAAATAAACCTTTCAATAGTAAATTTAAAAGACATGCCAAAGTCAGTCTAGATTCCCAAAGGTAAAATGTAAAATAGTCACTGTATTTAACTGAGTAGCAAAATGTCAGGTATTAAGCTTTATATACATAGTGTACTTTTACATGTTCCAGAATTTCTAGCATGAATCTCAAGTTTAATTTCATTTTCAATTTTCCAACAGTCATTTATTTGCAACATTGTTTTGCATTTTTGATAATGTACCACATTGTGGTGAGCAATACTCACGCATGGCCATGCCCAATGTAACTCCAGAGAGAACCAGTAAAAAATGCAACATTTTGTAAAAAGTTGCTGTTCAGGACACACCAGTAATCTAAAAGGAACAAAACAGATGAGGAATTCACTCATGAAACAGTAAATATTTTACTTTAGATAGTAGTTTCCATCATCTAACTGCTTTACATATTGACAGAAAATTTATTTAACTGTGATAAGTGTTTTCACATGTACCTAAGCACATGAAGATAATAAAAGACAATCACAGGAATTTAAGCAATATAAAGTCAATACCTGCTGTTACACTTGATGTGGTTGATATTTGAGTCTGGTTTGCTGACTAAACCTACTTGAATTTATATGCTCCTGCTGGTCAAGCCTCCTCTTTTGGACAAACATTGTCATGTTTCCGTCTCCACCTCAGAAGGAATGTTTTGGAACATATAAGTTTTGGTCCAAGTGCAAAGAATGCTTAGAAGTGTGTGTATATATATATATATATATATATATATATATATTATATATGTATGTGTGTGTGGTGTGTGTGTGTGTGTGTGTGTGTGTGTGTGTGTGTGTGTGTGTGTGTGTGTGTGTGTAAGTTAAGTTTAATGCTTATTTTCAAACTATTTACTTTAAAATTAAACAAATAAACAATACACAAAATAAAAACAATAGGAATAAGGGTTATACAGGGTTATACAACACAACATTAGTTTTATTCCATTTGTTTAAAACATTGTTAGCTGTTTTTATATTTTATGTGTAATACTGAAATTCTGCTAAGCTGATCAGGCCCTCTATTCAGAAAACCATTAATAAATGTGGTGTTCATGATTAAAAAATAAAAGGGTTTTTTAATAATATTTTTTTTTTTCTATTTTACTTATTTTAAAAGATTAAAAAGAATTTAAGTAAGGGTAAGGATGCATTGCTTTGAAATTTATGTATGATCTAGTATTGGTGACTGTAAAAGTTTTCTTAATGAAAGACAAATATTTTAGATTAGATGTGTCCATTTTTAAAGTTTACAGTTTTTATTCGGAGCTGACAAATCACATGACATTGATCATGAGACATGAAATGCCTCACTCTGGCCCGCAGCCAGATTATTTTGATAGCGGCTAGCTCTGAAATAGATCTGTCATGACAGCAACAGTTAAACAATCAGAGTATGTGAGCGGAGCGGAGCGCGGAATGGAGCAAGAAGCGGATTTTATTCAAGTCGGAGCGCTGTGGTTTTCACTTGCTCCAAGAATGCTCCACCATCGCTCCCATCATGAATGCAATTCATGTCATCAGCCCGTAATATAACTGCATATGTAGCAAGAATTCACATGTTAAACATATTTAGCTATCTTGATAGAGAAGGATCACTCAAATCAGAAAGAATGTGAAGGCTATGATGACGACAATGGACATGAGCGGGAAGTTATAGTTCTCAAGGAGTTTGTTCCTGCTCGATAAAAAATATTTTAGCTGAAAGCATGATTTAAGTACTACATCACTTATTAACACGCAATCACTCTCTCAATAATGCATTCAAACACATGTGCTAGCTACTTCATCTGTATCCAATTTTGAATTAGCAGAAATCTGTAAGAAATGCATCGATCCATAGGTAAAATAACTGACAAAAACGTACTGTTATTTTCATCACAAACAAAAGTTGCACTGCTAAAAGTTGCAGTCAGTCCCCATAGTAGGGGCTAGGGCAAAGTGTGCGAACCGCACAGAGCCTCGCGCCTGGCCTGCATTTTTATATCGTTAATATCTATTATGTCTATTTTTATTACTGTCTTTCCACACCATTTGTGTCCTTTGACCGACTAAAATAGTCATAGCTGATAAACAGTAATAAGATTGTGTATAAGAATGAAGTAAAGCTGTTTGTTGTAAGGATGACAAAAAGTTTTAAAAGTTAAACTTCTAGGCTGGTCTAGAGCCCTGCATTTCACCCCGACTTTTTTACGCCCCTCGGGCTGGGCTTTGGGCCAATTTTTACATCATAGTTCAGACATGGGCTGGGCCTCGGGCCTAGGCTTCTCCTTATTTTTATATTTTGGACATCTATCAGTTAGTAATGAAAAAAACTGCCGCACTGGTGGAAGCAGCATGAGACTGTGATACCGCGACTGTCATGAGCAACTCGGCGGTGTTTATTGTCCCACAGCAGCAGTGCAGCTGAAGAGTTCTGCATTCAAATGTATGCAATAGGCATAAGCTTGCCGCAAAGCATCTGCAAAAGTAATTACCATAAATGAGACAAGGGGAAATATGAAGGAGATATTTGAATTATTTACTAATAAATAGTGTTTTCTGAGTCGGTGTCGCAAGGATGAAGTTGCCGATCCTGACTTGCCACCTCTTCATGAGACGCATATTTAGAGAGTAAAAATCTTTACGGATTATGATTATAATGAAAGAGTTTTTGTTTTCAATTTGTTTTATTTCATTAAGTAGTAATTTGAAGCTTTCTATAGATATATTTGTCATGTCTGTGAGGCATGTATTCACTGAGTTTCGGTTCATTTTTGTGAAGCGTTCCTGTTCAAGACGATACAGCAGAAAACGCATCTTTATTTTATAAAAGCACAACGTTTTGTTGATATTGTGAGTGCACACAAATAAAAGTAAACCCTTTACAGTTACAAATGATGCATTACTCTTCTTTATGAACAAAAATGATGGCCTATCCACTAAAAAAAATGCAAGTGATTGCGCTTTTTAGTCTCCATGTCCTGCAGAAAGCACTTTAGCTTGCACTCTCTGCACAAATTATTGGATATAGCGCACATTTATCTAGGTTTAATGTTCAAACCTGCTTGAACTGTTTTTTATCTATAGATTTTATTTTAGGCAAGTTGTGATGATTTGAGAAGGCTAGATTGATCAAACATGGTTCACTGTCTGCCGCTGGCCGCTTGGTTGTAAAAAAAACAAAAACTTATATTTACCGAAAAAAAAAAAGGTTCAAACGTTTTTCTAAATTAAATTAATAAAAAAACTAAACGAAATATAATCACTTTGCCATTACATACAAAACGGAATTATTTTAATAGCTGAAACAGTAGACATTCCCTGTTTTGGGAGAAAGGGGGAAAAAAGACGGTCTGGGCCGGTAATTCTGATAAGCTGTCTGACACAGGCCAGTCTAGGCCTGAGCATCTTGAGCCTTACAAGACTCCAGGCTGGTCTGCCTCAGTGGTCCAACAGCACTCGTCAATGTCAAAATTATCAAGATGGCCAATCAAATCAAAGAATGCAGGTCTTACTGTCACTGTCACTGTCACAACACAACTAGAGTTTGTGGAAAGATGTAAGTAGTAGCCTACTGTATAAGAAAACTGTTTTACGATAGAAATGTTTTGCAACCAACAGTAATAGACTATCTAGTGATGCAAACTACTCAACCTTTTAATGAAATTTCACCGTTTTGAAATTAAAAATATGCGATAGGCTAATGATTCATGTAAAACATAAATAAATGTGGACAAATACACACGTTTGCATTTTCGACTATTAGCCATACGAATAAGAGTGAGTGTGCACGTTAAAATAAAATATTAATTTCAAATAGTGTAAACTGATTACTACTTCATATGAAGAGTTCGGATGCAAAAGCCTGTAAGTGCCGTTTGAAATTTTCTTCTAAAAATGAGCATTTTTATCAGGCTCCCATGTGTAGGTTCAGTAATTTCACTTTAATGGCAATGAATATTTTATTTTATTTCCCATTAAAATAAAATAACTGAACATAAAACATAGGAGCATGAGAAAATAATAATTTTAGAAGAGAATGCTGGATGGCACTTGGAGGCTTTTGCATCTTAACTCTTCATATATAACTATCTACAAGCCCTAGAACTCATTTTAGCATTCTTATTTACTTATTTAATTACTTTATTATTATTATTATATTATTATTATGCAGTAGATCCTTTATGAGCGTGTGCGTGACCGTGATTTGTGTGCAAGCATGTCAGTGAGCACGGCAACACAAATCAAATCAGATGCATTTTATTAAAAATTTAAAGTTGTGTTCATTACTATAGCAAATGGGCCATGCCCATTTTCAACTTCGTTTCTTGTCTGGACAGCCCCCCATTTTTTCAGTTACAATTCGTTCATACAGAGCAGCATGGTAAGTAAACTTTATTTTTTGTATAATTTAAACATATCAGTTTAATAAATGTTTATATATCTATATACATTTAGGGTGACTTTCATGTAAGTTCTGTTGACACTTTACTTGCAACTTTTTGTGCTGATTCAAGCTGTAGAAAAATCATGAAAGTGATTGTGTAAGTAACATTAATTCCAACATGGTTAGATAATTCCTATAATTTGGCGTCAATCTGAATCTTTTTGTAAGATGAATAAGTTTAAATGCACTGTATACACCACACACACACAAATATGTGTATTTTCTTTTCCCCAAAACCGCTACAAACGCAAGTCTTCTTTTTTTGCAGAATGCGATATATCCACTCAACCAATCACAGTGCAAACCATTCCACGCACTGTAAACAGTAAGAACCAATCAAAGCGCACCATTCCACGCACTCTAGACAGTAATGGCGGTGCTCTGAATATACCCGGCATCCTAGTTTTCCTCATCTACTTTGTACTTCAAACATTGTGATCAACAAACAAACTTAGGGCTGCACGATAAATCTCATGTGATTGTCATGTGCATCTCATCAGTAAAGCCATTTCTGTGATTAATCTCCATTGCGTGCTTTCAGATGGAGTAGCATTTAATACACAGAGCCTTAGATCTCTTACAAGTTATGCAATATTGCGTTCATAATCGCAGATGAGTTGCATTCGATTATGATCGCGATATTGCGTAGCTTGTTAAGTGTTTTTAAAACCCCACTGAATTTGGGGTTTTCATTATCTGTAAGCTGAACCCGCAGTTCCACTCTCTTGCGGGCATTTCATCACATTTTGTCTGGACAACAGCCATTTTGTTGCTTTTCCATACAGAGAAGCAAGGTAAGTGATTCTTCGAGTTATTATGTGTTAACCATATCAGTTTGATAAGCCTTTATAAATGCATATGCAAAATATTTTTCCTATAATTTTATTTATAAATGAGTAGCTACAACTTTTGTTGTGAGTTGAGCTGTGAAATAAAACTGGTTGAATGAAGTGATGGCTGAGATAACATTCAATTTAGATAATTTTTATGATTTTGGCTTCAGTTTTGTTCTATAAGCAAAAATGTTTTCACATTTTTGTAATTTATCTTTCAATCTTCAATCTATCATAACAGCATGATTTTTACCGTAGCCTAACATTAAATGGCGCCGCGAATCATCGTCATGGAAGAGCTGGTTTGTTTTAACTTTTCCAAACCTATACTAACGTTACCTCAAACCATTTCATAATTTCCCATAAACATGTAAGTATTTATCACAAATATATTTTTATTGTCCGGGATTTTAGACAGGAGAGAGAATATGACCCAAAGTTAACTTTCTTATGTAGACATTTTATATCTCATGTGTTTCACGGATGCATGTGTTTTCGTGATATGATTACTGATATGATTACTACTTAAGACTGTGGTTCTTAATCCTGTAACTCGTGTGTCATGACCACCGCTCTGCACATTTTGAATACAGGGGTTTGTTCTATTCAGCTGTAAATGAAGTGCCCTACGAAGTGGACTTCACAGGATATTCCACTATGAATGATTCCAGTTCAACAGGAGCGTATGTTCCATTCAAAGCGCATTAAAGTGCGCGAGATGTGAATACTAAGTAAATCTCACAATTGTGATTAAATTAAATCCAACAAATTTACCCAAATTACATTTACTTTAAATAATTATAATACTTATTAATGTGGCAATTTTATATAGAAAAATACAACAAATAAAAAACACATTTTCAGTCTTCACTCTTATCGATTTTAGCCGTAATGGTGCCATGAGTCATCCTCACGTAAAAAGAGATGGTTTTATCCTTTAACTTTTTCAAGTCTAATTCTGAAGCATTTAAATATTGTTTTCAAAGTTTTTTTTTTTTTTTTTTTTTATAAGGGCAAATATGTAAAAGTAGAGTGAATGCTTAGAATATAGAAAGGGCAAATTATTGCATGTTTGGAAAGAACTTAAATGGTTGAGATGAGAATGATTATGCATGCTTTTGCTGTGCTTAATCGAGTACTGCTACTACATTTCAGTAAACATGTTAGTGAAGGTGTGATTTGCAGAGGAGCTCAGAAGTATGTTAAGGTCCCTGAGACTGATAGGGAATTGAACTATCACCAGTTTCACCAGGAATGTTTGAAGGCTGTTTTGTTAACATATGGAAGTAATAAGGCATATGAACTTAGGTGCATCATACTGTATTATATTAATTTAGTTGTAAATACAATTATTAACTACGTAAAGTTTTCTGACTTCATTCTTTTCCCAACATAGCTGCAAAAAAATTTGGCCTGCCGACTGATGTAGAGGTGACTTACAAGGATTCATTAGGGACTGAGGTTGATGCCGACATATTCAGTGAACTGCTCCTGCAAGGCAGTGTCACTCTCATAGCCTGTTTGGATTATGGTGTGTTCAGTTTTACTGTAATGCTATACCATTTTTTTGTTCTAGCGACTGTTCTAGACACATTTTTTAATAAATAAATAATTTTAAGTTAAAGCAGGATTATTATCTAAACTGCTTAATCTGACCTCACGTGAATTTGTTTTGCTCCAAAATCTAGACACATCTGATGTCTTGACGTCTTCAGAAACATGTTCATCAAGTGCATCAGCACAGATTACTGACAATCCCCTGAAAAAGAAAGCAAGGACGACAGATGACTGTACTTCTACTGACAAACAAGAATAAAAAAAAAAGTAAGTTATGTACATGTTATTTAAAAAATGTTATCTCTTGCCTTGTATACTGATTAGTCATTATCCATGCTTTAAGATAAAGCACAACTATGACCTCTTTACCAGGGTTCTGATCATATCATTGCACAGCACTTATAGGCTGCTGGTCTTGTTGCATAGCATTTGCTGTCAAGGACAATTAACAGCACCACTGCACAGAAGACTCCACCATCTGCCATTTGCCTTGTGCTGCTTTACTTATCTTTCTTTTTACATGACCTATTTGTATATTTGTATATTTGTACTTTATATTTTATCTGTATTTAATGTTCTACTGTTAGTGTCATCTGTATGCACCAAGGGTCTGAGAGTAATGCAATTTAAATACTCTGTATGTATTTGCTGTACATGTGGAAGAATTGACAATAAAGCAGACTTGACTTGACTTGACTTAATGGCCAGCAAAGAAAGTCCGTGCTGCTGGAGATGCAGCTGGAAGTGCCGCTGCGAGATGCCAGTGCCGCATTTTGCACCAGCCCCTGATAACTGAAAGGAGAATTTCTTTCGCAGAAATCAGCTAAAGCTAACAAATCATCCACAATCCCTCTCCAAACACGTTCAGATTCCCCTGACATTTTTGCACACATTTACAATCCGTCTTCATACCCTTCCGATTTGTAATGACGTACAGCTTTTCCTCACTGTCCAATGAGTCCACTGGTCTAATCAGTGCGTGTTACGATTTTACAAGCGAGAGACGGGATTCAGGCCTCTTCCAAATCGTTGGTGAAAGTTGATTGGTTACTCCCACGTGTGCACTGTCCAATGAGCATGATTGCAGACCACAACGGAGGCATTCGCGGCAAATGCATGGGCATTGATGTAAATTAAAGCAAAGCCCGTCCACTGCGTGATGGTACCTCCCGCAACAAGGACTCTTGTACACTCGATAGCATGTCAGGCTGATCGAGCGAAGAATACACACAAGTCTGGAGCAATGATCAAGGGTTCATGTCTGGATAAGTCATCGCGGGCGGAAACTGCCAGTGCAGGCAGTGAAAAACCGCAGGGTTGTTACAGAATTCCGCCATTCTTTTGAATCCCATTTCACAGAGGAGCATGGGGAGGAGTCCGGTCAAAAGCGCTTTCCTCTCCGCACGCACCGTACGAGCCAATGTTTTGCTGAACAGGGTTGACTTTTCCAAAATATTGTGGAAAGCACAAACATTGTATAATCTTTATTTGCATTGCATCCATGTTATTTGTGCTGTTTTACGGTCCTTTTCGGGGCACGTAATAAGTTGGTAGTTAAAACCGTTTAGGTGGGTATATCTGCTGCCACACTGATGACACAAAATCGGATCCAACCACTGATCTATAATAGATGCATGGTTAAGCGGGACGTCAAAAAAATCGGATGCGCCGTCCATATTGGAAAATCGGATTTGTGCGTCAAAACCTGCTATTGAATTAAATGAAATTTGTATGATTTTTACTTGAATCCGCTTCACAATCTCCGCGTGTTTTGTAACGTCTGAAGCTTTCTCTACACTGTCCAATGCAAAGCCACTGTTAATGTCATGGAAACGTGTTATTTTTACAAGCGAGAGTAGGGATTTCCCCTTCTTATTACAAAGGTGACAAGGTTGACAGTTAGCGAACCCACGAACATGATGTCAACATCAGACTGACACGACCTCAGACATATAAAACGCAAACGCCCCAAGTGATCATTCTGTAATCTGAACATTCAGAGAAATAACTGCGTGATTTACTGATTTAAAAGACATAGGGACTTTAATTCCGCTCGATAGCAAGTTAAGCTTTTCATCGAGCTATATAGCAACATCTGGACAACACTAATCTATATACTCCTCCACTGCATCATTCAGATCGACATTTCTGATACTAATACATTCATGTGAGTGATTAGCCACTGATAATTATGTTCCATTAAGCGAAATCCGCCATATCGTTATCCCTAACGGCATCAGAGAGCACAGCAGACCACAGCCCACTCTAAACGGTGTCCTAAAGTCTCTTCTCCTGAAAAGACCGCAAACAGTCAAATAACATATGAAGCGACTATGTTTTTCATACACATAAGATGTAAATTAGTCCCGTACTGACCCTGGTATCTGCTCCTGTTCTAATCGGTGATTTTGGGGCAGCGGTTTAATGCGATATGGTGCTCTCTGCCGTAGGGATTAGTAAGTGGTCTGCTCGCACACTTCCGGTTGACTCCACAGACCTAACTGGAGTTTCCAACGCGATGATCGATACAGTCATATATAGATCAGTGGATCCAAACATGACGTATGAAAGTTTATGAACGCTGCGCCGCAGGAATTGGTAACATGAACGTATTAGTATCAGAAATGGATTTGAATATATTACAATGAATAATACAATATTGTTGTTAATGTTGCTCTATAATGAAATGAAAAGGTTAACTTACTATCTTGGAAATAAAGCTTTATGTCTTTAATCCATTCTGTATATAGGACAGTTATTTCTCTGAATAAATTCAGATTTCAGAATGAGCAATCATGTTTTATATGATGTCGCGGGACTGTAATGAACGCGGACTGTAAGACGTAGGTTTGAAATTCCCGACATTTAAAACAGTAACCGTTTACATGCCTGGGGTGTTTGGATTGTAATAATGTACAGAAATACTTCAGATTTATAAACGCTGACTTGTTAGGTGATGTTTTCTCATTAAAATCACACAATTTCCCATTAATTCAAATGAACGTTTACGCACACTAGGGATTACCAATATGGCGGCGTGGCGGCTTCACTTTCATGATGTCATGAGCAATCCAGTTCTATATTATAGATCAGTGGTCTGGAACGCTATTGCTGAGCCATGTTTCCATGAACACAAAAACACAACAGTCTCTTACAGTCCTCTGAGTTGAGCGTAGTAATCGGATGTAGTCCAGTTTATTGTCCAAAGAGGTCAATTAACCTAGCCCGGATACCTCCGCGCTTACCCCTCTTCTGCTTCCTCTCACGCCGCTTGTGGCGCCTCCGCTGTGACCGAGATGCAGCAGTGGGGGTCGGTGATGGTGAAGGCCTCCAGAGCAGACAGAGATCCCACAGCTCTTCGGCGTGTGTGGAGTTTAACTCTAAATAAGTGGTTCTGCCGACATCGAGCAGAAACTCACGACTGTATGCACACTCAAAGACAGGTAGACGCAATGAAGACATACAAAAACACTGCGACTCACAGGACAAAACACGAAAGCAGTTTTGAAATATTTTTTTTCATGTCGATATAGAGCAGTTGCATACTGTTAAAACTGATTGTGGTAGTGATATCTTTATGACTGTCGACTGTAAAGAACCGTGTCAAGCGAAAGCAAATGTCCGACGAACTAAAACCTAAATAACTTGCACTAGTTCACCACTACATAAAGAAAAGCTGAAATTGTTGCAAATATGTAGTATGTGTACAAACACACACACACACACAGGTCTACTGAAATATTCTACAATTCAAGATCACATAAGGCGCAAGATGATATGTTTTTATTTATAATTTAATGAACAAGTAGGCCAAATGTGAGCAAAGTGCATTTGTACTAGAGAATATGTATTAATTTAAGTACGAAAAGGAAAAGAAAATGAAACCATTTAAATGCATAAAATAACTTTACATTCTTACATTATTTTCCTATGTATAGACCTCAGTTTAGATATGACAAAAGTGCTGCAATTAAATCATTTTTACAACTAATAGAATGTTGAACATTGACTGATAACTTGTTCAAAGTTCATTAATTATATAAAATGCAGTGAAGGTTGACTATAGTTATCTGCATGTCTCATCAATGAGTAGGCCTATATGCAATGATGAAGAACAAGATTTTGGGGGTGTTAAGATCCAGAACCAAGCTGACTGAGCGATAAAGCTATAGTGAGCCCTTTTATTAAAATACATGGAGCCTAGGTAATACAAAAATACCTAAATTTGTCATTCACTCATTATTACTTGATGTAATTCTATCTCAAATGTAAAAACTATCTGAATTACAATTAAGTACAAATTGTATTCAGTTGTGTTTTAGGTCCTAAAACTGTCCAGTACTTTATAGTCAAATCCTTTTCTATATAGAAATAAGATTTCTGTGCCACACCAGACTGGTTGAAAACTCTTGCTACTTTGACAAAAAAAATATATTTTAAAATGTTATAATAGTGATTTTATAATGTATAAATATAAATCCATTAGCAAAACGTGAAAAGAGCTATATTACAGAGTGGAAATGGAAAATGAGATAATAAATCTTCCTCTGCTCCCATCTAGTGGCCATAGTGGGAATCATGACATTCGTTTAATAGTATTTGTTTTTCTACCAGGTGAAATCTTGGCAGAAGTCTTTCACTTAGCCTGGCAAATTTTCCATGAATTATCTCTATGAGTAAAAAACAAACAAAACAAAAAATGCAGATGTTCTTTAAAATAATTTTTACTCTATAAAAATGTGAAATATATGAATAGCGTTGAGGCAAATTAATTATTTACATTTACATTTTGTAGACGCTTTTATCCAAAGTGATTTAAAAATGAGGAAAATGGAAGCAATCAAAATCAACAAAAGAGTAATGATATGCAAGTGCTATAACAAGTCTCAGTTATCTTAACGCAGTACAGGCAACAAGGTTTTTTTTATTATATAATAAATAAAAAGAAAATGGAGAGAATAGAAAAAGAATAGAGCAAGCTAGTGTTAGAGGCCTTTTTTGCTTTTGTTAACTGTAAAATAAAGAAAACAAATAGATAGATACAAAAAGGTTAGAGAGACTAGTGTTAGGTTTTTTTTTTTTAAAAAAAACAAGCAGTTAGTAAATAAATATATTTTTTAAGAATAGAATTATAATAGAGAGTGCTAGAGTTAGAGGGTCAAATAAAAATGTGTTTTTAGCAGATTTTTGAAGATGGCTAAGGACTCAGATGCTCGGATTGAGTTGAGCAGGTCATGGAGGAAACAGTTAATGTAAAAGTCTGTTAAAGTGATTCTGTGCCTCTTTGGGATGAACAATAAAGTGCAGTTCACTTGCAGAACGCAAGCTTCTAGAGGCATGTAACTCTGAAGTAATGAATTTAGGTAAAGGGGTGCAGAGCCAGTGGTGGTTTTGTAGGCAAACATCAATACCTTGAATTCTATGCAAGCAGCTACTGGTAGCCAGTGCAAATTGATGAACAGAGGTGTGACGTTCTATTCTTGCTGCTGCATTCTGGATTAAAGGGGGTTCAAAGCTTTGTCACTTTTTTCACTCCTGATGAGTTTGTATCCTTCCAAGCACAAGCTAGTAATGTGCTTTTGGTCACTGACTTGCAGAAAGTTTTCTGCGAAAGTTAGTGTTAGGGGCTACTAGAATTCAGGGGCCGCCAACACTACTCTTGCATACCCCTCGGCAAATGTGCATTTTTGTGCCCCTGCTCTTATGTAGTGGTGAACTAGTGCGGTATAAAGTTAGTTAGGTTTTAGGTCGCTGGAAATTTGCTTTCACTTGACACGGTTCTATACAGACAACAGTCCTAAAGATATTACTACCCCAATCAGTTTTAACATGTATGCAACCACTTTATATCGACATGAAAAAAAATATTTCAAACCGCCTTCGCATATTGTAGCAGTAAATTTAAATCGGAGAAAGCTTTGAAGCGCTATCACAGTGCTTGATGGGTAAGGGACCGAATGGCAATTCCACTAAATGGGTTATAACGTCTGATGTGTTTTAAATAAAATTACTTTTAACAATTAAATAGAACATTTAAATATAACACATTGGCAAACTGCAAAGCTTGTATTATTGTTATTTTACTATAGCCCTGCAGTGCAAACATTAATTTGAATGAATTATTGAACATACTTTTTTTTTTTTACTGTGAGGTAAATTTGCAGACGGGCCCTACAGCCTAGAAGATTATGCAGCGAATATCAAACATAAACTGACTTTATTAACAAACTTCATGATAAATGCAGACAAATGACAGTCCCATGGTACATAATGTTATTTTGTTAAAATGTAGTTTTTAATATATAAATTAATATATAAATTATATATGTTACATCAAATTATGTAAATGACCAGTGAAAAAAGTCCATGCTGCTGGAGATGCAGCCAGAAGTGTCCTGATAACCGAGAGGAGAATTTATTTCACAGAAATCAGCTAAAGCTAACAAATCATCCACAATCCCTCTCCAAACCAAGTGAGCCACACTAGTCCTCACAAGTCAAGTCATCGCGTTGACGGGTGGCTGGTCCGAGTATAGGTCATAAACCCTGCCCTCTCCATGTAATCTAATGGAACGTGGGACAAACTAAATAATTAAATTTCACCTTAAATATTTTGTTTTCAAAAATATAGATACTGACTGGTTTTCGGAGAAAGACAGAAATAGGCCTTTTGTGTACATAGAAAAAGTCTTAGATCTTTGAGTTCAGCTCATGAAAAATGGGGGCAAAAACAAAAGTGTTGCATTTATAATTTTGTTTAGTGTAGAAATCGAAACTTCATTTCAGGACTTCACATACTTTTAAGCCATACTGTATACTAATTTTACCATCGGAGTATAAACCAATATAAAATTCTATGTAAGTATACTAAATGCTTGCATATATGTTGTTTATATACACTTGCATATATACATTGCACATATATTGTTTGCATATATAGTCTTAACATACAGTACTGATTACTGTACCAATTTAATATATGTATATAAACTAATTTTATAATGGGTGTTGGTAACACTATTTCGATAGTCCACTTTAGACATTCTACTAACAGTAAGTAACTTTGCAACTACATGTCAACTAGCAGATAGTAGAGTATTAGTAGACTGTCTGCTTAATATCTTCTAACACTTTGTCAACTTATTGTCAATTTACGCTAACTAAACCTACCCCTAACACTAAACCTACCCTAACAGTCTACTCTGAGAGTTAGTAGGCATTTAGTTGCAAATTAATGAGAATTAGTTGACATATAGTTGACATGTAGTTACAAAGTTATTTATTGTTAGTAGAATGTCTAAAGTGGACTATCGAAATAAAGTGTAACCTGGGTGCTTAATATGTGGTATGATTTCATAACCATATATCCTGAGGACCTATGTAATAATACAAATGTCTTAGAAGACAACATATATGACAACACCACTTAAAGTTAAAACTGGAACAACAGCTCCCTCAGCTGATGCACTGGGATAGAACACAAAGGAGATCCTGCCACTTCCATTCTGTCCACCAGTAAGAACGTCCATTGTTTGTTTGTTCATTCATTCATTCATTCATTTATTTATTGTCAAGAATTTTCATTTCCTTTGAAGTGACATATTTTGGTTTCGTGAATACATGGCTGTATATTAGAAATATGACAGTAGTTTCTCACATATGGAAATTAATTGTTTAATATATTGCATTAAATTCTATTGCTGTTTACTGTCATGGACACTGAGTTATATCAAAGACTTTTAGGGCCTTTGTCTATATAGATCAATTCAATTCAAGTTTATTTGTATAGCGCTTTTTACGATACAAATCATTGCAAAGCAACTTTACATAAAATTAAGTTTCTACAATATTTAGTAGTAGCTTATCAGTGGTGACTGTCAGTTTATGTTCATACGGCAGAAATGTTCAGAAAAATCAATAAAAGACGTAAACAAACAGACGATTAACACTATTAACAGCAATTATGCAATCAAACTTATAGCAAAATGTGGTAGTTCTGTATGTTGTTTCAGGGTTAGCATCATCAGAGGTCCTCTGAGGGGCTGGCATCATCTCTTCTCAGGTGTTCTGGATCCAGACTGGAGCTTGTGTAAATCCTAATCAAAACAGAGAAACAAATAGAGACATATTTAGCATAGCTGCTGTTCCAGCCAAGTAAAATTAATTAGTTTAACCCAAGCTAAAGAATAATAATGTGCATTTGAACAGATATAACTGCAGTCCAAAATTATGAAATTCATTATTTGAATGCTTGGACAAGAGGTGTGTTTTTAATCTAGATTTAAACAGAGAAAGTGTGTCTGAACCCCGAACATTATCAAGAAGGCTATTCCAGAGTTTGGGAGCCAAATGTGAAAAAGCTCTACCTCCTTTAGTGGACTTTGCTATCCTAGGTACTATCAAAAGTCCAGCGTTTTGTGACCTTAGGGAGCGTGATGGTTTGTAGCGTGGTAGAAGACTAGTTAGGTACACAGGAGCTAAACCATTAAGGGCCTTATAAGTAAGTAATAATATTTTGTAACTGATAGAATTGAACTCAAACACTTGGACATTAAGACTCATCAAGAGTCAAAGTCTGCCTTGTAAACAACACCTAATTAATGTCATTAACATATAAAAGATCACCAGTCATCGTCCAAATCCTTTAATTCAGAACAGTGAGCTGCAAGAACAGCTTACATTTCCAAAACCTGCAGTACTCCGACAAGAAAAAGTACGTAGGCTAGGTCTACTCTGCTCAGACCCTGACTTGACTCTAAGCACTTTTTCACATCAAAGGCAGTTTTTAGAAATATGGCTGCATTTACACTGCAGGTCTTGATGCCCAAATCCGATTTTCTGACTATATCCGATTTTTTTGACGACCCGCTTACATCATCTTTTAAAAGTGACCCGTATCCGATTTTTGCATGTACACTATACACTGCTGAAACTACCCAACGTAGACATTCTGACCCGGAAAAGGAGGTAAAACAGCACGAAATATAATGGATGCAGATGCAAATAAAATTATACAGTGTTTTGCTTTCCACAATATTCAATAGTCAACAAAAAAAAAATCAGCAAAACATTGGTCTCGTACGGTGGAGAAAAAAGAGGACTTAAAAGACATGAAACCTCCGCATTGCTCCATTGTGTATATCCTTCGTCCTCTATCGCGCCTATAATAAGTCATGTGATCTTAGTTGGTGGGGTCCACTTGAGTTGACGTCACTTTTTTAATGATTTAAAATTTTTAATTTTTCCCATTTACTGGGGAATATCCGATTTGTCTGCTTACATGGCACACGCAAATGCATGTATCCGATTCATATCCGATTTATTACCACATATGAATGAGGCCTGAATCTGATCTGAGAAAATCGGAAACCATGCGGTTTTTTCCTGCTTACATGTTCACCGGTCATATCCGATCTGTGCCACATGAGAGGAAAAAATCGGAATTAGGTCACTTGAACCATGCAGTGTAAATGGGGCCTATGAGTGTAGGCATGGATTTAATCTCTCTGCTTGAGAAGAGAAGGGAGGGGCCTGGCCTCAAAATTATAAGTGAATAATGAATATATAACGTCAGCAGGGGTCACTCTTGCATTTTATTTTTACTTTTTATTTATTTTTTTGCTTAGTGTAGTGGATCCACTTGTGTTTGATAATCTATTAAGTAAAGGTTAATTAATTGATCATACCAATTCAGGATTTGCTAGTTAACTCTTTTTATATTTCTTACTTTTTTCACAGGTAAGAGAACATTTAACTCAAAATAAGAAAAGTAAACAATCATATATCATGACATAGAACACAAAATAAAACAAAAAACAATAAAAATGTCTGTGGCACATAAAATTGAGTTCCATTTAGTTGTTGTGATGCCATTCAGTTCAGTGCAATTGTTGTGCAGTTAAATTCAGTTCAAATAAATTTTCTTTAGATCCACAACCAGGTAAATATGATCTTTCTTCTCTTTTAGGGTCCTAAAATCAACTTAATTGCTTCATTATTTAATATTTTTAATCTTTCCACTACTACTACTACTACTACTACTTCTTCTTCTTCTTCTTCTTCTTCTTCTTCTTCTTCTTCTTCTTCTTCTTCTTCTTCTTCTCTCTCTCTCTCTTTCTTTCTCTCTTTCTGTCTCTCTCTCTCTTTTTTAGTACAATTATAAGCATGTACCAATGGTTTAATGTTATTTCACCACTCTTCTTTGACTCTTCTTCTGGTTCTTGAGGGTTTCAAGCATGTTAAGCAGGGTCCTACTGAAGCGCTCAGCAGGGTTCCCTCTAAGATTAGAGGGCATAGCTCATACTTTCTGAAGGCCAGTGAGCTCACACAACTCTCTTATGATTTGGGACTCAAAGTCAGGCCCGTGGTCACTATGGAGCTTCTCAGGAATGCTATAGTGGACGAAGAAGTTGTCCCACAAGCACTTAGCTACTGTTCAAACCTTTTGGTTTGGGGTTAGGAACAGCTACTGCTTACTTATTGAAGTGGTCGATAATGGCTAAAATGTCTTTGAAATTGTTGGAACCTGGCTCCACTGAGAGAAAATCCATGCATATGACTTTGAGTGGTCTTTTAGCTGTGATATTGAGAAGTGGTGCAGCTTTCTCAGGCAAAGCTTTCTCTTTGTTCGTTTCTTGGTTCATCTGGTGCAAAAAGAGTTATAATGGGTAAACCACCAAATTCATCTTCTTCCTTAAAACTTCCTGCAAGAACCTTTGGATGGTGGGCAAGAGAGACCACAAAAGTGGCATTGGGAAAATTTTCCATAGGAGGATTACCAACCACTAGGTGTAAGTGCTCATCATAGATGTCTTTAATTGTGTTTTCATTCGTAGTTACATGTTTAGATTCTAGTGTTGGGGAGAAAGCAATGAGATCATCCAGGAAAACTAGTGCTTGTTTCAGATTCAGCTCTCCTATGCAGCATTCCATGAGCCTCTGAAATGTTCTTGAGGCATTTGGTATGCCTTATTGAACTCCAAGAATCCTAGCGTTCAGATAAATGCAGTTTTGCACTTATCTGCTTCCTCCATTTTAATCTGATAGAAACGCTTTCCAGATCTAACAAAGATAATCATTTGGATCCAATCAGGGCCAAGAAGGATTCCAAGTTGGGTAAGGCATATGAATCCTTTACTATTTGAAGGCTTAGTTTTCTGTAGATTATGCAGAGTCTAACTTCTCCATTCTTTTTCCTTATGACTGCAATTGGTGAAGAGAAAGGGGATTCAGATTTGTGGATGACTTCTGAATCAAGAAGTTTTTGGAGATAGACACGCACGCTTCTATACCTTGAGGGTCTTACTCTGTGCTTAAATGGAGTCTCATCACTGAGGTTTATGCAATGTTTCATTTTATCACTGTGCCCGAAGTGAGGTTTAACACTTCCAGGAGTTCATTGTTTTAGTTATCCTCTTTTTATACTCTCTGGGTACTGGAGAGTTTCCAAAATCAAAGTTGGGTTTCTTTCTTATGTTGAACATAAATGAAGATATTTTGAAGAATGCTGGTAATCAAACAGTTGATAGTCCCCATTGACTTCCATATTATTTCTTTTCCTACTATGACAGTGAGTGGAGTGCAAAAACTGCTTGGTTCTTCAAAATTCTTGAAAATATCTTCTTTTGTGTTTAACATAAGAAAGAACCTTATACAGGTTTGGAACAACATGAGGGTGAGTAAATAATGAGAACTGTGAAACTGTTTCCTCCTTTGTGAACAAGTGCACTAAACAAGCTTGATGTTTATGAAAATGACAATGACTTTGGGACAATAGTTATTTGAGTAATTTTCAACAACAACAACAAAAAAGGTTTGTGTTTTCATTTGATTATGCAGCATTATAAAATCTATACATAAGGCATTTGAGAAGTAGAATAAATAAATGATAAAAGTTTTTAATATGATCTTCATATAACAAAAGGCAAAAGTGTTTAAATTTGTTTATTTTAAGGAAAGTAAACCCATACAAAAAGTGTCATTACTGAAGAATTATAAAAAAGTTAGATAATTAATATAATGTTGATCATACAGTATGTTCATTCAAAGGAAAATGCTGTAAGTTTGAAACAAAAAATAGGCTAAAACAATCAAACAAACAAAATACCCATAGCAATTATTTAAGTAATAACCACAAGAAGCTAGTCTATAAAAATCAGAACATATAAAACAAGTTTGCGTAGCTTGCTTTTTCTTTAATGCTGGAAGAAAGAAAGTAAAGGGTGTTGAACTGAGCTAATATGATTTAAGCTATATCACTGTAGACAGCCCAGTGAGCCCCAATGGAGGTAATGCCATTTCCATTCTGTCGACCACTGAGAAAACGTAGCTGACTTCCATCATTGGTTGGGTAGAAGTTAAATGAGGTTCCATAAGACAGCCCTACTTTTAAAGAGCGGCCTCGACTAGTGACAAACATAATCTCATAGATGTAGCCATTGGAATATTTTCCAGAAACCTGAATAAAGGATTCATTGTCACGAAGTGTCATCTCCAGTGGATTGCCATAGCTTGTACAAACTGGTGTTGTCCAGTTACCATCATAACGTAGCTGTATTCTGAATAGATATTTGATGTCAGTGTTTGAAAAGATGGTCACAGAATAACATGCAAAAGAATTAGAACACACAATGCAAATTACTTTTCAAGATCAAGCCACAAGAATATTTTAAAGCATATCATATTCACTTTTTTCACTCTGTTGGTCCAGAGGAATGATCAGTGATGAACTTGTTAACTTACCCACGAATGTACGCGTTATTGTATTCCCAGACTCTGATACCAGTGACGCGACCATCATATGCAGTGGAATATTCAGTTCCACTGCCGTCCCCAACAGCCGTTGAGTAAGAGTAGTAATCTGGTAAAGCTAAAAGAGGAAATAACAGCTCTGAGTCTATCTTAAAATAAACTTTTCAATAGTAAATTTAAAGAAATGCCAAAGTCAGTCTTGATTCCCAAAGGTCAAATGTAAAATAGTCACTGTATTTAATTGAGTAGCAAAATGTCAGGTATTAAGATTTATATATATAGTGTATTTTTACATGTTCCAGAATTTCTAGCATGAATCTCAAATTTAAATTCATTTTCAATTTTCCAACAGTCATTTATTTGCAACATTGTTTTGCATTTTTAAAAATGTACCACATTGTGGTGAGCAATACTCACGCATGGCCATGCCCAATGTAACTCCAGAGAGAATCAGTAAAAGATGCAACATTTTGTAAAAAGTTGCTGTTCAGGACACACCAGTAATCTAAAAGGAACAAAACAGATGAGGAATTCACTCATGAAACAGTAAATATTTTACTTTAGATAGTAGTTTCCATCATCTAACTGCTTTACATATTGACAGAAAATATATTTAACTATGATAAGTGTTTTCACATGTACCTAAGCACATGAAGATGATAAAAGACAATCACAGGATTTTAAGCAATATAAAGTCATTACCTGCTGTTACACTTGATGTGGTTGATATTTGAGTCTGGTTTGCTGACTAAACCTACTTGAATTTATATGCTCCTGCTGGTCAAGCCTCTTCTATTGGACAAACATTGTCATGTTTCCGTCTCCGCCTCAGAAGGAATGTTTTGGAACATATAAGTTTTGGTTCAAGTGCAAAGAATGCTTAGAAGTGTATATATATATATAGTATATATAAGTTAAGTTTAGCTTTTATGTTTATGTTTTTTTTTTTTAATTTTTAGTTTATGAAAAATACACAAAATAAAAACAATAGGATTGGAATTTATGTTATAAAACATTAGTTTTTTTTTTTTTTTTTTTTGTTTAATGTAAGCAATTTTTATATTTTATGTGTAATAGTGAAATTCTACTAAGCTGATCAGGCCCTCTATTAAGAAAACCATTAATAAATGTGGTGTTCATTATTAAAAAATAAAAGGGTTTTTTAATATTAACTATTTTTTCTATTTGACTTATTTTAAAAGATTAAAAATAATTTAAGTAAGGGTAAGGATGCATTGCTTTGAAATGTATGTATGATCTAGTATTGGTGACTGTAAAAGTTTTCTTAATGGAAGACAAATATTTTAGATTAGATGTTTCCTTTTTAAAGTTTACAGTGTTTATTCGGAGCTGACAAATCACGTGACATTGATCATGAGATATGAAATGCGTCACTCTGGCCCACGGCCAGACATGAGCAGGAAGTTAGTTCTCAAGGAATTTGTTCCTTCTCGATACAGAATATTTTTAGCTGAAAGCATGATTTAATCAAGTACTACAACACTTATTAACACGCAATCACTCTCTCAATAATGCATTCAAACAAATGTGCTAGTTACTTAATCTGTATCCAATTTTGAATGAGCAGAAATCTGTAAGAAATGCATCGATCCATAGGTGAAATAACTGACAAAAACTTACTGTTATTTTCATCACAAACAAAAGTTGCACTGCAAAAAGTTGCAGTCAGTACCGTCGCAAGGGCTGTGTCAAGTGTGCGACCACACAGGGCCTTGCGCCTGGCCTGCACTTTATATCGTTTATGTCTATTATGCCTATTTTTATTACTTTTTCCCACCCATTTTGTCCTTTGAAAGACTAAAATAGTCATAGCTGATAAACAGTAATAAGACTCTGTGTATAAGAATGAGTAAAGCTGTTTGTTAGGATGACAAAAAGTTTTAAAAGTTTAACTTCTTGGCTGGTCTAGAGCCCTGCATTTCACCCCGACTTTTTTACACCCCTTGGGCCGGGCTTCGGGCCAATTTTTACATCATAGTTAAGACACGGACCGGGCCTCGGGCCTAGGCTTCTCCTTATTTTTATATTTTAGACATCCATCAAAATGTGATGAAAAAAATTGCCGCGCTGGTGGAAGCAACACGAGATTGTGATACCGCAACTGCCATGAGCGGCTCGACAGTGTTTATTGTCTTCGACACTCTTGATGTTCTTAAACTTTCTGTTACAACTCTGAGTGAACCATTTCATACGGCTCAGCACGCGCGGCAGGGAACTGAACGAATCATTCAAACTGATTTGCGAACCAAATCACTGGTTTGCCAACTGGTTTGATCAAGCTTTTGAACAGAACTGACTCAAAAGAATTAATAATTCGCGAATGGGCACCGCTCATTGCCCAGAGAAAAGTAGATGGCGCGTTTGAAATAAACTGAAGCAATTATAACTTGTATTGCATTAAGATAAAGTAACGAGAGGAGCGTGGCCCACAGTAATGAAGTAAAAGTAAATTTTTTTCACTAAAAATGTACTTAAGTAAGAGTAAAAGTACCGATTTTTTTTCTTTAAATATACTCCAAAACTATTAGTTACCCAAAAAATGTAACTTGTTACTACCCACCTCTGCAAAAGTAATTACCATAAATGAGACAAGGGGAAATATGAAGGAGATATTTGAATTATTTACTAATAAAAGTGTTTTGTTTTCTGAGTCGGTGTCGATGGGGTTGACGATCCTGACTCACCACCTCTTCATTAGACACGCCTTTAGAGAGAGTAAAAATCTTTACGGATAATGATTATAATGAAAAAGTTTTTGTTTTCGATTTCTTTTATTTCATTAAGTAGTAATTTAAAGCTATCTATAGATATATTTGTCATGTCTGTGAGGCATGTATTCACTGAGTTTCGGTTCATTTTTGTGAAGCGCTCCTGTTCAAGACGATACTGCAGAAAGCGCATCATGATTATTTTCATTTTATAAAAGCATAACGTTTTGTTGATTTTGTGAGTGCACACAAAGAAAAGTAGACCCTATACAGTTACGAATTATGCATTACTCTACTTTATGAGCAAAAATGATGGAGTACTATCCACTGATAAAAATGCAAGTGATTGTGCTGCCGTCTGCACTGTCCTTCAGAACGCACTTTAGCTTGCACTCTCCGCACAAACTATTGGATATAGCGCATTTATCTAGGTTTAATGTTTAAACCTGCTTGAATCGGTTTATTTTCTATAGATTTTATTTTAGGCAAGTCGTGATGATTTGAGAAGGCTAAATTGATCAAACATAGGTTCACCTTCTAGTGCTGGCCGATTGGTCGTTAAAACAACGAAAACTTATAGGCTATTTAATGAGCAAAAAAATGTTTAAACCGTTTTTCTAAATTACTAAAAAAACTAAACAAAATATATTCACTTTGCCATTACATACAAAACTGAATTATTTTAATAGCTGAAACAGTAGTAGACATTAGCTGTTTTGGGAGAAAGGGGGAAAAAGACAGGCTCTGGCCGGTAATTCTGATAAGCTGTCGGTTACGGGCTGGTCTATAGGGCCAAAGCGTCTCGAGACTTGAAGGGCTCTAGGCTGGTCTATCTCAGTGGTCCAACAGCACTTATCAATGTCAAAATGATCGAGATGGCCAATCAAATCAAAGAATATGGTTCTTACTGTCACTGTCACAACGCAACTAGAGTTTGTGGAAAAATGTAAGTAGTAGCCTACTGTATTAGAAAACTGTTTTACTATAGAAATGTTTAGCGACTGACAGTAATAGACTATCTAGTGATGCAAACTACTCAACCTTTTATGAAATTTCACCGTTTTGAATTAAAAATATGCGATAGGCTAATGATTCATGTAAATCATAAATAAATGTGACAATACACGTTTGTGTTTTCGACTATTAGCCATACAAATAAGAGTGAGTGTGCATGTTAAAATAAAATATTATTTTAAAATAGTGTAAAACTGATTACTACTTCATATGAAGAGTTCAGATGCAAAAACCTCTAAGTGCCGTTTGAAATGTTCTTCTAAAAATGAGCATTTTTATCAGGCTCCCATGTGTAGGTTCAGTAATTTCACTTTAATGGCAATGAATAGTTTATTTTCTTTCCCATTAAAGTAAAATAATTGAACATAAACACAGGAATATGAGAAAACAATCATTTTAGAAGAAAATGTTTGATGGCACTTAGAGGGTTTTGCATCTGAACTCTTCATATATAACTGTCTACAAGCCTAGAACTCATTTTAGCATTCTTATTTACTTATTTAATTACCTTTATTATTATTATTATTATTATTATTATGCAGTAGTCCCTTATGAGTGTGTGTGTGACCGTGATTTGTGTGCAAGCATGTCAGTGAGCACATATAGCTACTATAGCAAATGGCCACACCCATTTTCAACTTCGTTCTTGTCTGGACGGCCGCCATTTTGTCAGTTACAATCAGTGATGCGCGGGTCAATGTATAAACAACCCGCAACCGACCGACGTTTTCAACTAACCCGCCCGCAACTCGGACCGCAAAAAAATAAAATATTGTACCCGACCCGCATTTTTTAAAAGTAGTAAATGCTCATCGTAGCACAGGGGTGTAGAATTGGGGGGGGGGGGGGGACACCAGGGATGTGTTCCTACCAATGTCCAGCAACTGCCAAACTGTCCCTAGCGATAATTTTGAAAAAAAAAAAAAATTATTTGAAAAAACAATTTTTGTAATTTCGCATCTGAAGACGCATCTGAAACATCATACCATTGATATTATTACCTAAGAGGTTAAAGTAAATAGGCTACGTACAGTAACAGCGTGCTTTCAAGGACACGCATTTATTAGTTTAAATGGGCGGAATGTAGTCACTCACCGGACAAGAAGCGCAACAGCTGATGATACTGAACTGCAGCGTGCCGGGTAGAGCGGTTCTCGTTCTCGAGTCAAGAACCGGTTGCATCGGTTTTCGGATCACCAGTACACTGAACCGAGAACCTTTACTGTCGGACGCATCCGATTTGAGAACCGAGGAGCTGATGATACTGCGCATGCGTGATTCAGCATGAAGCAGACTGACACACAGTGCGTCTGAACCGAACTGGTTCTTTTGGTGATTGATTCTGAACTGATTCTGTGCTAATGTTATGAGCGTGGGTAAACCGAGGGCTTTAATGAAGGGCAATCTGGCGAAACGTAAGTTTATTTAATAACAAATAAATCGCAATGGATTATGTATGGTAAGTGGATCATGGTTTCTGCGCTGATGACACCTAATTTATTTACTTTATATCTTCAAGACTTAAATCCTCGTATGCACATTATTGCTGTTACTGTATTTGGGTGCGTTGTTGCAAAACTTAATTGTAAACTTTTCATGATTATGAGGTTTTTAACGGACTAAAGTTATGATTACTGACTTTGTATATTTGAATGCTTGATAGACTTGACGTCATTACGTCGAGCTTAAAAGAACGACCCCGGACTGGACTCTGCTTCATCCACGGTGAAAGCAGATTCTGTGATCCACAGCACGAAGTTGATGTATTTCCTCAGCGACCAGCACGGATCAGCTCCAGGCATGACGAAGCAGATATCGTCCTCTTTTGGAAGGCCAAACAAAGTAGTTTTGCTTTCACAGTGATTAGATTAGTGGTTAGATAATTCCTTTCATTTGGCATCAATCTGGTCCTTTTTGTAAGACAAATAAGTTTAAATACACTACACACACACACACACACACACACACATTGTTGGGTCTGGTGTCTCTCATCTTCCTCTTGACAATACCCCATAGATTCTCTATGGGGTTCAGGTCAGGTGAGTTTGCTGGCCAATCAAGCACACTAACACCATGGTCATTGAATCAGCTTTTGGCACCCTTGGCAGTGTGGGCAGGTGCCAAGTCCTGCTGGAAAATGTAGTTACCCCGTCCTGCCACCAAACCTTCAGCCCCTGGTTGGACTTTGCTTTTCTACGGGCAGGGGTTCCCCTAGTGCAAGTGTCCAGGCATGTTGTTGTTTCAACAGATGCCTCTGCCATCGGCTGGGGTGCCATGTGCAACATTCGGGGATGCTCAGGTAGACCAGTTTGCCTCTCTGGACACGTCCCACTGCCAGCTGTTCTACTCCCTGTCCGAGGGGACCCTTGGCATGGATGCACTGGCACACAGCTGGCCTCGGGGTCTATGCAAGTATGCGTTTCCCCCAGTGTGCCTTTTTGCACAGATGCTGTGCAAGGTCAGGGAGGATGAGGAGCAGGTCCTCTTAGTAGTGCAATACTGGCCCAGTTGGACTTGGTTCCTAGAACTGATGCTCCTCGTGACAGCTCTTATTGGCGTATTCCTCTGAGGAAGGATCTCCTTTCTCAGAGAGGGTGCACCCTCTGGCACCCGCGCCCAGAGCTGTGGAATCTCCACGTGTGGTCTCTGGACGGGATGCGGAGGTTCTAGGTAGTTTACCTCCAGCGGTAGTAAACACCATCACTTCAGCTAGAGCGCCCTCTCCGAGGCACGCCTACGCGCTGAAGTGGAACCTGTTCATCGATTGGTGTTATTCCCGCCAGGAAGACCCCCGTAGATGCCCGATCGCGGTTGTGCTTTCCTTTCTGCAAGATGGGTTGGATAGAAGGCTGTCTCCCTCCACTCTCAAAGTGTATGTTTGCCGCTATTGCCACACATCACGATGCAGTAGACAGCAAGTCCGTTGGGAAGCACGACCTGGTCATCAGGTTACTTAGGGGGGCAAGGATGCTGAACCCTCCATGCCCTCACCTGGTACCCTCTTGGGATCTGCAGTCAGTAGAGCTAAAGTTTCTGTCACTGAAGACAGTGCTCCTCACTGCATTGGCTTCGGTCAAGAGGGTCAGGGACCTGCAGGCATTTTCGGTCGACGATGGAGTGAGAGCACACTCTACAAGAGCTGTGGCTTCCTCCTGGGCTTTGGCACCGGGCGCCTCGATAGCAGACATCTGTAGAGCTGCCGGCTGTGTGACACCTAACACGTTTGCGAGATTCTGTAATCTCCGTGTAGAGCCTGTGTCCTCTCGTGTACTCGCCTCAGATGGCCTGTAATGCTGGACCCGCTCTGTGTCAATCACGCTTGCTGCACTTCCCCTCTACGAACCGGATATGTGCGCTTAAGTGCTCCTCAGTTCAGTTTCCCTCTTGGCGAACCCTGTTGAAGTTCCTCCCGCACCCTCGGCAGTCAGGCATGGCGGAGCCCCAGACGCCAGGTCCAGCACTCGTGTGTATGCCCAAGGTCAGCCCTTGTGCTGGGCTAGGTGCCCGTGTGTAGTTATTTCTGCCTTCGGGTGATCCCACATGTGTATTCTTCCACGGTACAGCTTCCCTCAAGTCTTTGCTGCATAGTGATCTCACCCCAGGCGGGCTGAGTCTACCGCAGGGATTTCCATATGTAGCACTGCCCTATGGCCAGTCCATATGTGTAATTTTCACATGTTACCTCCTATGCGCAGGATGTGGTTCCGTAGCGTTCCCCTACTTGGGTACGCTTTCCCAGTGTTATCCAATCCCACTGTACGGAACACCAGTGGCGGGTTCCCCTGCCTAAGCCCTATCCTATCTTCCGCCCCAGCTGGTGTGGGGGGACTTGCTGGCTTTCGCAGGGCACTGAAGGGGGTCAGCAATAGAGGTGCTTTCCATACGGATCCCAATTCTTCAGTCACTGACGTAACGTTGAACGTGACTGACTGAAAGGGAACGTCTCGGTTACGTAAGTAACCCTCGTTCCCTGAAGGAGGGAACGGAGACATTACGTTCCGTTGCCACAGTTGCTGTACCAACGCTGTATGGCCGAAGCACACAGTCTCGGCTCCTCAGCGAAAAACTGAATGTGCAACTGCACGTGCTCTCCTTATATACCTGCGCTGCGGGGCGGGGTGCACGATGCAAATCTTGCGCGCCAACATTCATTGGCTTGTTTTGTTAACACTCAAAGGCGATTCGTCCCTCTAGCGAGACCCCAATTCGTCAGTCACTGACATAACATCTCCGTTCCCTCCTTCAGAACGAGAAGTTCTTTTTCTCCACAGCCCAGGTAAGTCGCTTCTGACGTTGTCACTGGTTCAGGAGTGGCTTGACACGAGGAATGTGACATTTGTAGCCCAAGTCTAGGATTCGTCTGTGAGTAGTGGCTCTTGATGCGCTGACGCCAGCCTCAGTCCATTCCTTGTGAAGCTCCCCCAAATTCTTGAATGGATTTTGCCTGATAATCCTCTCAAGGCTGCGGTTATCGTTTTTGCTGGTGCAACTTTTTCTTACCACACTTTTTCCTTCCACTCAACTTTCTATGAATATGCTTGCATACAGCACTCTGTGAACAACCAGCTTCTTTAGCAATTAAATTTTGTGGCTTACCCTCCTTGTGGAGGGGTGTCAATGACTTTCTTCTGGACATCTGTCAAGTCAGCAGTCTTTCCCATGATTGTGTAGCCTACTGACCCACACTGAGAGACCATTTAAAGGCTCAGGAAACCTTTGCAGGTGTTTTGAGGTAATTAGCTGATTAGGGTGTGACACCATGACTTTCCATGACTATTTTGAACTTTTTCAAAATATTTTTTTTATTTTCTGAGACACTGAATTTTGGGTTTTCATTATCTGTAAGCCATAATCATCAAAATTCCAAGAAATAAAGGCTTGAAATATTTCACTCTGTATGTAATGAAACTATATAATACAACCCCGATTCCAAAAAAGTTGAAACACTGTTTAAATTGTGAGTAAAAAAGGAATGGAATAATTTACAAATCTCATAAACTTATATTTTAATCACAATAGAATATAGATAACATATCAAATGTTGAAAGTGAGACATTTTGAAATGTCATGCCAAATATTGGCTCATTTTGGATTTCATGAGAGCTACACACAAATCAAAATTTGAAGTTCTTTTTGGAAAACTGGGACGCCGTGTCATCCAGACTAAAGAGGACAAGGACAACCCATGTTGTTATCAGCGCTCAGTTCAGAAGCCTGCATCTCTGATGGGGTTGCATGAGTGCATGTGGCATCAATGCTGAAAGGTATATCCAAGTTCTAGAACAACATATGCTCCCATCCAGACGTCGTCTCTCTCAGGGAAGACCTTGCATTTTCCAACATGACAATGCCAGACCACATACTGCATCAATTACAACATCATGTCTGCGTAGAAGAAGGATCCGGGTACTGAAATGGCCAGCCTGCAGTCCAGATCTTTCACCCATAAAAAACATTTGGTGCATCATAAAGAGGAAGATAGGACAAATGTAAGGGAAACAGGTCAATTTAGCTCAAAGGGAATCATTTAAGATTTTAAAGGGAATTTGGACAGAATCACTGTTTTTTACGGCTGATCACTGAGACGGCCAGCAATTCATTGAACGAGCCATATAACATAAACTCTGCAATGGATATTAATGTCCAAAGTATAGTGAAAACACTATTAATTAGCACAGTAACAAGATCGGCAGTTTAAGACATTAACTTGTAAGCACAAACACAAGATACTTCTCTTTTCAATATGAATAAGGCTTTATTAGATAAATCTAAGACATATAAACTAATCTAACACATAAGCACATGCACTCACACATTCACACAAGTTGCAGGAAGATAGAAAGTTAGGAAAGAATGAGTTCAAGAGAATGAAAATGTGAAATCCCAAGTTTACAGCAATACGTGAAATTGCATAGACATGAACAACCATTAATCACTTAATTAACCCTCGCATTGAGTTCCTCAGTGAGGTTAAAATTATATTAGATAGCTACACCAGTTTAGATCAGAGTCTGGAGGTACATTACTTGAGTTGCCTGTGTAAAGGGGGTTCCCTTTGTTGTCATTGTCGAAAAAGGGGGTTTCCTGAGGTTGCTGATTGACTGGAAGTTCAATAGTCATTGAAGTGATGTCTTGGGAAGCCCATGGTTGGGCGTTGTCTGAAGACGTGGAGCTGTGGGCTGGTTGAAGTTTCAGATGGGCATTCTAGGTCAGACTCGGAGACACAGCGTTACAAAACTTAACTCAGAACACGAAACTCTCAACGGAAAATAAAATAAACTAAAGTAAAAGAATAGAAGTAAAGTTTTGACGAGACTAGTTGGTGTTTTCTTCTCATCGTGGCTAAGTAGCAGCAGGCGTGCAGGCCGAAGCATGCTGGAACAGTGCTCAAAGAACGCAAAGAGTGATGACTATAAGCAGCAGCTAAGAGCTGGCATGACTAAAAGCAAAAGCTAAAAAGCAAAAGCTAAAATCCAAAATTTGATTGTGTCCTGAGTATATAAAAACTGGCCTTTCGGCCACACCTCAAATGTTGTCTTGACCAATTAGATATTGCCTTTGCTCGGGGTGTTGCAATGTTTTTCTTGCCCGTTCATAAATCATGTTATCTTATCAATCACGTGGTCAGAATTTTGGACATGATTCCTATAACAAGAATATGATACATTTAATCAAATAACTGATGGTCAGAAATGTTTCAAGCTAGAAGATTCAAACACACACATACTAAACATGAATATGAAACCTTAAGCTATTCAATAGTTATTAAAAAGACATACACAATAAGTGATTAGAAACATGATAGTCAAATGTGTGGGTTTCATATATGATATGGAGTTAAGCAATGGACTGATATTCCTTTATAAGTCTTTTTTTTAGTTCATTTTGGTGCATCTCCATCTGTAAAAGACATAAGGACGTTCTGTGGAGACCAGAGGTTAAAAGGTCCCCTTAAAGGAATTTCAGTCTGCTTCTTGTCTTCTTGTTTATTAAAGTGTGGTGTGTTTTTTTTTGTGTTGTTCCACATGTACAGTACATACATACAGCAAATCAAAATTGCGTTACTCTCAGACCCCCGGTGCATACAGATAACACTAACAGTAGAGCCTAAAAATACAGATCAAATATAAAATATAAGATAAAACTATACAATAAGAAATGTAAAAAAGACATAATAAAAAAAATAAAATAAAAATAAGGTTAAATAAAAGCAGCGCAAGGCACGTGGCAGATAGAGTGCAAACCAGTGAACAAACAGTGCAGATAAAAAGATTTTTAGTGCATAAAAAAATAGCTTATTCAGTCTGATTAAAAGTGACAAAGTGACAAAGGGCTCAAGAGCAGTTATTTTATTTAAACTGACTGATGAGGTGGTAGAATGACGTCAGTTCCATGGTGAATGAGGTAGTGAGCAGACCACTGCTGCACAAAGTGACTGGTGCATGACATCGTATGTTAAAGGGAGGGGGGGGGTGGAAGGACCTGGGGATGTGGGACCTGGGGGGGGGGGGGGGGGGGGGGTCATAGTTCAGTGGTGCCTGAGGCAGAAGGGGGACGGGGGGCAAGTTCGGGAGCGAGTTCAGCTTCCTGACAGCCTGATGGATGAAGCTGTCCTTCAGTCTGCTGGTCCTGGCCTGGAGACTCCGCAGTCTCCTCCCTGATGGCAGCAGACTGAAGAAGCTGTGTGATGGGTGAGTGGGATCACCTGCAATGCAGAGGGCTTTGCGAGTGAGACGGGTTCCGTAAATGTCCTGGAGGGAGGGAGAGAGACACCAACGATCTTCTCGGCTGCTCTCACTATGCGTTGAAGAGTCTTCCGGCAGGACACATTGCAGGTGCCATACCACACAGTGATGCAGCTGGTCAGAATGCTCTCGATGGTGCCTCTGTAGAAGGTGTACATGATGGGGGGTGGGGCTCTGGCTCTCCTCAGTTTGCGGAGGAAGTAGAGACGCTGCTGTGATTTCTTGGCCAGTGCTGCGGTGTTGTCGGTCCAGGAGAGGTCCTCTGTGATGTGCACACCCAGGAACTTGGTGTTGCTCACTCTCTCCACAGTCGCACCGTTGATGGTCAGAGGAACATGCTGAGTGTGCGCTCTCCTGAAGTCAACAACAATCTCCTTCGTCTTCTCCACGTTCAGAGAGAGATTGTGTGTCACTGCACCACCCGGCCAGGCGGCTCCCCTCGCTCCTGTAGTTTGTCTCATCTCTGTTGCTAATGGGAGCCACCACAGTCGTGTCATCCGCAAACTTAATGAAGAGGTTGGAGTTGTGTGACGGTGTGCAGTCGTGTGTCAGCAGAGTGAAGAGGAGGGGTAAGTCAATCCAAGGATCTTGTGATCATGATTACCATCATGGGTTTACATGTGATGGTCAGGCTGTGCATCTCTTTGACCATCAATCTGGATTACTTGCCCCAAATTTGACAATCTCTTTTCCGAATTGAAATTGTCAATAATTGTTCTAATTGTGTTAATGTTGAAAGCTGTTCTGTGAAAGAGTTGGTTGGTTATCTTGCTTCAGACTGTGGTGCTAGGAGTTGATTTACAACATCCTGTTGCCTTTCTGTGGAATTCGTCTCATGTTTCAACCATGCTCCCGATCGAATCTTTAATTAGTCTGGTTCGGGTCTGATATGCTACACAAAGAAGACATAAGACAGTTGAGCAATTAGAAGCCTGTATTAGACAAGAATGGGACAACATTCCTATTCCTAAACTTCAGCAACTTGTCTCCTCAGTCCCCAGATGTCTGCAGACTGTTATAAAAAGAAGAGGGGATGCCACACAGTGGTAAACATGGCCTTGTCCCAACTTTTTTGAGATGTGTTGATGCCATGAAATTTAAAATCAAATTATTTTTCCTTTAAAATGCTACATTTTCTCAGTTTAAAACATTTGATACGTCATCTATGTTTGTATTCTGAATAAAAATAAATTTGAAAATTTGAAACTTCCACATCATTGCATTCTGTTTTTATTCACAATTTGTACAGTGTCCCAACTTTTTTGGTATCAGGTTTGTATATGGGTTTCACTTTCTGAAATTTTGCAATGTTGGAAGGATTTACTATTACAGTCATGTGTTTTTAGGCGGGAGAGAGAAGCTGAACCCGCAGTTCTTGTGGGCATTTCGTCACATTTTGTCTGGACAACAGCCATTTTGTCGCTTTTCCATACAGAGAAGCAAGGTAAGTGATTCTTCGAGTTATTATGTGTTATTTAACCATATCAATTTGATAAGCCTTTATAAATGCATATGCAAAATACTTTTCCTATAATTTTATCTATAAATGAGAAGCTACAACTTTTGTGGTGAGTTGAGCTGTGAAATAAAACCGTTTGAATGAAGTGATGGCTGAGATAACATTCAGTTTAGATAATTTCTATGATTTTGGCTTCAGGTTGTTTCTTTAAGCAAAAATGTTTGCACATTTTTGTAATTTATCTTTCAATCTTCAATCTATCGTAAATTGGAACAGCTTGATTTTTACCACAGTCTAACGTTAAATGGCGCCGCAAATCGTCGTCATGGAAGAGCTGGTTTGTTTTAACTTTTCCAACCTACTGTATACTAACGTTACCTCAAACCATTTCATAACAATTTCCCACAAAACTTGTAAGTATTTATCCAAAATGTTTTTATTGTCTGGGTTTTTAGACAGGAGAGAGAATATGACCCAAAGTTAACTCTCTTTTTGCGGACATTTTGTCTCTCACGTGTTTCACGGATTCATGTGAAGCTTATGGGCATGTGTTTTCATGATATGATTACTGATATGATTACTGCTTAAGACTGTGGTTCTTAATCCTGTTACTCGTGTGTCATGACCCCCGCTCTGCACATTTTGAATACAGGGGTTTGTTCTATTCAGCTTTTACGAGTTCACACTTACATATAATTAACTGAAGTTTATATAATTCATATTTGGCGTGGTGTCCGGAGGGAGGGGCTCCGAGCTCGGCCCGAACCCAGAGTACTCCTCCCTATATAGAGGTGTAAAATGAACTCTAAGTGGAGGAGATGGGGTGGAGGGGGGATGCTGATAAACCGTCAATGCATAGGGGTAAGTCAGCTGTATTTATACCCTAGTGTTGATAATCTTAAGTGTGCTCCACCTGTGCTAATTAGGCTAAGTATCTGACGTGCTCCTCCCAAACCTTGTTAATAAAACATCATTTGACAAGTTCACACTTACATATAATTAATTGAAGTTTATATAATGCATATTTGACGTGCTGTCCGGAGGGAGGGCTCCGAGCTCGGAGTTCGGCCCGAACCCAGAGTACTCCCCCAAAAAAGCTGAAGAGCAGAGGACAGCCGCCGAACTAAAGACCCCCCCCCAAATTAGTGCCGAGTTTGGCGGGCTGGCATCTCGAGAAAGGGTCTGAATGTTTGGCCAGGGGGCCCGTGATGGCAGCTCATTGTACCTGGATTGACGGGCCCTGCTGGCCTGCAACGGGGAATAATTGTAATTTGGAGCGACGGATCAGGCGAGTTTGCGCCTTTCGCCGCTGTGAGACCAATGCTCGCTGGACAGAAAGAGAAAACAGGAAAGAGGAAAATGAGAGCTTGACCGGGAGATTTTCTCACACTGCGTCCACTGTGAGACCAAATGCTCACTGGACGAAAGAGAAAACATAAGTGCTTCACCGGGAAAGTTCTCGCTGCGTCCGCTGTGAGACCAAATGCTCACTGGCCGAAAGAAAACAGGAAAGAGGAAAATGAGAGCTTGACCGGGAGATGTTCTCACACTGCGTCCACTGTGAGACCAAATGCTCACTGGCCGAAAGAAAACAGGAAAGAGGAAAATGAGAGCTTGACCGGGAGATGTTCTCACACTGCGTCCACTGTGAGACCAAATGCTCACTGGACCAAAGAGAAAATAGGAAAGAGGAAAGTGAGAGCTTGACCGGGAGATTTTCTCACACTGCGTCCGCTGTGAGACCAAATGCTCACTGGCCGAAAGAGAGAAAACAGGAAAGAGGAAAATGAGAGCTTGACTGAGAGATGTTCTCACACTGCGTCCACTGTGAGACCAAATGATCACTGGACCAAAGAGAAAATAGGAAAGAGGAAAGTGAGAGCTTGACCGGGAGATTTTCTAACACTGCGTCCGCTGAGAGACCAAATGCTCACTGGACGAAAGAGAAAACGTAAGTGCTCTACCGGGAAAGTTCTCACTGCGTCCGCTGAGAGACCAAATGCTCGCTGGGATAAAAAGAGAAAAACAGAAAAGAGTGAAAATGAGAGCTTGACCGGGAGATTTTCTCACACTGCGTCCGCTGGGAGACCAAATGCTCACTGGACGAAAGAGAAAACAGGAAAGAGGAAAATGGGAGCTTGACCGGGAGATTTTCTCACACTGCGTCCGCTGGGAGACCAAATGCTCAGTGGACGAAAGAGAAAACAGGAAAGAGGAAAATGAGAGCTTGACCGGGAGATTTTCTCACACTGCGTCTGCTGTGCAACCAATGCTCACTGGACGAGAGAGAAAACGTAAGTGCTCTACCGGGAAAGTTCTCGCTGATTACGCTGTGAGACCAAATGCTCAGTGGAAAAAAGAGAAAACAGTAAAGAGGAAAATGAGAGCTTGACCGGGAGATTTTCTCACACTGCGTCCACTGAGAGACACATTGCTCACTGGACGAGAGAGAAAACGTAAGTGCTCTACCGGGAAAGTTCTCTCACTGCGTCTGCTGAGACCAGAAGCTCACTGGAAAAAATAGAAAACAGGAAAGAGGAAAATGAGAGCTTGACCGGGAAATTTCTCACACTGTGTCCGCTGTGAGACCAAATGCTCACTGGACGAGAGAGAAAACGTAAGTGCTCTACCGGAAAGTTCTCGCTGCGTCTGCTGAGACCAGATGCTCGCTGGAAAAAAGAAAACAGGAAAGAGGAAAATGAGAGCTTGACCGGGAGATTTTCTTACACTGTGTCCGCTGAGAGACCAAATGCTCACTGGACGAAAGAGAAAATAGGCAAGAGGAAAATGAGAGCTTGACCAGGAGATTTTCTCACACTGCGTCCGCTGTGAGACCAAATGCTCACTGGACGAGAGAGAAAACGTAAGTGCTCTACAGGGAAAGTTCTCGCTGCGTCCTCTGTGAGACCAAATGCTCACTGGAAAAAAAGAGAAGACGGGAAAGAGAAAAATGAGATAGTCATTTAGGTTTATAGTTGAAATCATTTTCTCGCAAATCAATCTTTTTCATTTGTTTATCTGAGTGAAGTGTGATTTAAAATACAGGAAAAAAAACTTAATTACGAAAATCTTAGAATTTTCTTTGTATTCTGGCTGCATGATGATGCTGCGGCCGGAAGAGCCACGGTAAAAGGTTTAGTCGAAGCGGGAAGCCAGTGAGGCTTTGCTGCGGTGAGATCGGCGGCGCGGCCCAGGCTCGTTGGAAACCTGCCGCTGCGAGCCAGCGCTTAAGGAGGGCGGGTTTTGTGTGCCGTGGGGCAATGGAGGTGACCGCTGAGTCAATGCATAGGGGGTAAGTCAGCTGTTATACCCTAGTGTTGATTATCTTAAGTGTGCTCCACCTGTGCTACTTAGGCTAAGTATCTGACGTGCTCCTCCAGAACCTTGTTAATAAAACATTATGTAAATTAAGTGCCCTACGAAGTGGATTTCACAGGATATTCCGCCATGATTGATTCCAGTTCAAAAGGAGCGTATGTTCCATTCAAAGCGCATTAAAGTGCGCAAGACGTGACTACTAAGTAAATCTCATGATTGCGATTAAATAAAATCCAACAAATTTACCCAAATTACATTTATTTTAAATAATTATAATACTTAATGTGGCAATTTTATATAGAAAAATACAACAAACAAAAAACACATTTCAGTCTTCACTCTTATCGATTTTAACCATAATGGTGCCATGAGTCATCCTCACATGAAAAGAGATGGTTTTATCCTTTAACTTTTCCAAGTCTAATTTTGAAGCATTTAAATATTGGTTTCAAAGTTGTTGTTGTATTTTTGTTTGTTTTTGTTTTTTTTGATAAGGGCAAATATGTAAAAGTAGAGTGAATGCTTAGAAATATAGAAAGGGCACATTATTGCATGTTTGGAAAGAAACTGAATGGTTGAGATGAGAATGATTATGCATGTTGTGCTGTGCTTAATCGAGTACTGCTACTACATTTCATTATACATGTTAGTGAAGGTGATTTGCAGAGGAGCTCAGAAGTATGTTAAGGTCCCTGAGACTCATGGGGAATTGAACTACCACCAGTTTCACCAGGAAGGCTTTAAAGGCTGTTTTTGGTAACATATACAGTAGGTGGCCATCCAAAACGGTGGTTCTAAACCCGCCACCACCACGTCTGCAAAGTGCATTTGCAGCTTTTTGACCGCTAAGTGGCGCTTTTAATCACAAGTTTTCAAAACAAGCACATCAAAGCACATTTTCCGCAAATAGACATCAGCTTTGCCTCACCGATGTTATATTTGACTGCAGTCGGGGAAAATGAAATAAAAAACACTGTAGGCTAGTTAAATATTTAATATTCACAAATGAAAGTTTAGTCCTAATGAAGATATGTGCGATATAAACGATATAAAACTAAACTCTTGTTTAGTTTTATTTTGGATAATTGCATGCAAAAAATTATTTACTTTGTAATGCATATGCAAAATGTGAATTATTATTCATATTCAAGTGTTTGTGCGAAAATTATTAATGGGCATGCATGACAGGGAGGCGCCCCTCTTGATCACATAATTTTTTTACTATAATGAAATAACTGAAAATTGGGGTCCTCTCACATACATGAGAAATGTATCTACAGAAAGCTTGAAATGTCATTTTTTAAATGAATCAATTCAAAACGAAAGCATTATGTAATCTGTGAAGGTTGTATTTCTCTCTAAAGGCGAGTCCATGTGGAGAGAGCCAGCACTTTGAATTTCATCTTGCAGCCGACAAGAAAAACATTTATTTATTAATAAATAATTAAAATGTCTCCTTTTTCACAATTATTGGGCTACTTTCTGCCTGTGCTTTGTGGCAAACTTAATGCATGTGCTTGAGCGCAGAATACATTATGGCTCATTATGGATTATAGATGTAAAATTTAATATAAACCTGCGATTAGTTTAATAAAGCACAAATAATGACAAATAAATGACTAGTACTAGAAAAATCTTACGTTGGAGGCAAGACCTATTAACTACCCTCTAGACATCTCTGTTAAAGTTTTTAAAGCATTTTAATACGCGTTTGCATAAATTCTTCTTTCAGAACGGTCTGTAATGGAAGAGATGTCACTTAACACTGATTTTTCCTCTGAAACACAAAAATGAAAATTGAAATAAAATCAATATTTAATGTTTTGAGAATGGCCAACCCTTCTCTGCAGATATTGTGCTTCTGGTTTGTGCATTTTAAATCACATAAAGTCTACAAAATATAATGTCTCCCAAAACTCTGGTGTTTTTTGTCACGTCTGTAATGCATGTGTATTCCCAAATCTATAAAAGCCTATAAAACATGTTCATAGACGGATACTTTACTGATGTCTGGACTCTGTTTGGGATTTAGAAAAACTTAAAGAGATGGTTCAATATATTGTTTATGAATAGGCTACATTCTGTGAAAATGTATATTTCACACTCTAAAAAATATTGGTATGGGCGCAACAAAATAAAACCGCCGACACTCCACTCGGGGCTCCCGTAGTTCTGATTGGGCTCAACCCTCCCCCGTGAGTTTGAGACATGCTACCGAGCAGAGTATGAGCAGTGCGGTGTTATTCTGACTGGAGCGAGGAGCGGATTTTTTTTAAAAGTCGGAGCGTCGTGGTTTTCACTCGCTCCAAGAGCGCTCCACCACCCACTCCACCATGAATACAATTCATGCCAACAGCCAGTTAATATAACTGCATATTTAGCAAGAATCACATTATAAACATATTTAGATATGCAGTATGCATTCAAAACAAATGTAATTTTAAACAGTGCTTACTTCATCTGTAACAAAAACCCATGTGAAAATTTTGAAATCTGTAAGAAATGCCCATTGATCTGTAGATAAATAAACTGAAGAAAATGTACTGTTTTTTTCATCACAAACCAAATTTACAGAGCAGAAAGCAGCAATTATACCTTTTAATGCTGACAATATTTATTAGTTTGGCGTTTGGTAGGAAAAAAAAGTTGGGCACACAATAGTCTAATCCCCTTTGAAACTCTCCTGTTATTTTATTTATTTATTTATTTTAATTTTATTTTTATAGGCCACGTTATGGAACATAACATTTCAACTTTAGACCACGGAGTGAAGGCGGAGCGTTGTTTTCTGGTATCAATGACGCGGAGTGGAGTGATGATTAATGCCTGGAGCGCGGGGGGGGGGATATGTTGCTGCTTCATTCTCACATACTCTGCTCTGACCGAGTGAAGAGATGTTTTCGCCCTACGACAATGAACAAGACCGTCCGGTGTAGACATGGTTAAAAAAAAAAGAACAGTGTCTGGTATATTTACAAATAATTGATATAAGAAATAAAATAAATACATAACCTAAACCAGTGGCATAACGAGATGAAAATATAAGACTAGAAAATTGCTTTGACACTTGGTCTGTCCTACGTCCATGACACTGACTCCTGTGGGAGTGTTGCCAGTTTTCATTCTGAACAGCTCTTAACGCTGATGGGATGGTTAGGATGCATGATGGGCTAGTATTAAAAAATAAATAATAAAATAAAGGTCTTTCCAGCATTTAAAGGTAATAAACGTTTACTGCTTTTTATTAATCATCTTGTCTCAGTTATAAATTTGACTGGTAGCCTAAAATGATAAGAATTTATATTAAAACTTGTTTTGAACAACCTTCTTTGTTATTTGAATATTGATTTTAAGTAGGGAGGCAAAAAAATTTATTTAAATTGATTTTTTTTTCTCTTGAGTTAAGGCAACTTCCTCTGAAAATTAAGTTTATATAACTAATAAACTTTATTGCGCGAAAAAATACAGTAGTCAACATTTGGAAGTGGATCAAACCTTTTCTTTCTTTAAAGTTGGTTCTAAAACCAATATGTCCTAAAACCTGTTCTGCAAGTTTGAAAACCCTCATAGACACTGTCCATATGAAGAAGCAAGAAATTCACACCTTTATCTCAACCCCCACAAAGCTATAAACAGACCTCACCCCAAAACCCCAACCCCCTCCAGCTGAACTGAATTCGGTCTGTTTTTTGGCTGTGAGGAGCGGTGTTTGTGTCATGTTATTGGGTTGAAACATGCCTGCACCTCACAGCCACACCGTTCTCTTTTATTCATTAGTTTTTCTGGCGCCCATATATTATTTTTCACTAGACCAAAATAATAGCAAAAAATTATCAAATGATAATTAATCATTATTTTTGCAAAAATGAGGTGATTAATAGGATTTAAATAGATTAAAAAATTGAAAAAAAAAAATTATCTGATACATTTTTACAGCAGTTTAATTTAGTGGAAGTTCATCCCCGAACATAACGCAAGGGTAGTGAATGTGAACAATGCACAGGGTGAAAAAAAATGTTTCAAATACTTTCATACCACCCTCATGCTTTAAAATCCCATGCCATTTGTAATTTCACTGTAGGTTCCACCTCCTAAATTACTACACCAATTCTAATAATGTTAAATTGTATTCATGCCAATGGCAGTTTTTTTATGACATTCTATATTTTTTATTTTTAGAATAGTTGTCGCTACATGGAAATGGTAGAATCAAAACAAATAATGATACTTTTTTAACTGCAGGCCTAGATTATTGTACCTTACACATATTTGGATCGTCCGCTTATTCTGTCCCTTATTTTTTATTAGGAGATATATACCTTATGTTCCTTACAGAATAAACATTATAATTAAATATTAAAAGAAAGAACCTCTATTAGCCCTTATTAGTCCATTTCTGAAGTTAACTGGCAAAGCTAATGATGAAGTTATTATCTTTTTACCTCCCTAACAGTGGCACCTTCCTTTTAAAAAAAAAGAGGTTGTAGGAGATATGCGAGCGATTGATAGATTTAAAAAAGAAAAAAGTGGGTACGTGGTTTAACAAAAAATGAATACGCTAGTCAGTAACAAAAATTGTCTATTATGAAAAAGTCCATTGCTAAACTTATTAATTCCATAGAAATAATTTAAGCAAATTAACCCCTTTTTATACTAGATTCAACTTGAATTTCAATACTATTAAACTGAACTTCTAAAATCTCAAGGCATTTATAAGTTCAAACAGTAAAATGTCACAAGTGCATGTTTCCTAAATGAACTTGTATCTTGTATCCGAAGACCCTTGATTGCATGTTTAGCATAAAACTAACAATATAGTTTTGACTTTTTTTTTTTGTTTTTACATGAACAATTCCTGTATAAAATGTGACAGCAACCTTTTTACAATCTACACTTTCTTGCAATCTCCCACAGATGATCATCGAAGAGCGGGTTAAGCACAGCAAAGTGAATGTGATGAACAAGTGATTTTAGATGCAATGAAAAAATAAAGCGGATAAAACATACACGAACTTTAAATAGTTAATAACATAGCCCTAGTTGGCCCATACTTTGCCAACTCTGTTCCTAGTAGATAGGTTTTGTAACCCACAATCGGCCTAACCTGTTAACCGATTATCGCCTATTTTGTTTGCTGCATTTTATTTTTTTTATTTATTTAGATTTTTTTAAACACAGCTAAAACGTAAAATTAGTTTGGGATGAGGTGCCTTTTAATTACATTCGAATAATACAGCAGCCTAATATTGTTGATCAAATGTACCACAGATATTTTTAGTTCCCTTCACTTGACAGACAAATCCTTTAAATTTAACATAATTTATCGATAACAGAACAAGAATACATAATATATAATAAATGGATAAATATATTGCAGTATATATATATAGGCTTATAAACAAAATAATAATAATAATTAAAATAATTTAAAGAGATACATAAGGTAGCCTAAGATTTGGTGCTTATCTCTCTCATTC